>NC_142803.1:69460600-69550094 GCF_049724085.1 Artemia sp. Qi Xiang Cuo
TGTGTGATGACCCCTAGGAAGGTATTTTGAAGTTGTAGAATGTGTTGTAGACCTACCTTATACTTATGATGATTACTGCACTATCTGTGAGCAACACTAGGCCGCCTTTTCTAATTTTAGTTCACTCACAGACCATGATGGGTTTTTTAGTGGAAAAAAAAAATTATTTCTCAATTTGTGAATAAACAATTAAGAAAATCAACACCCAAAATTCAATTTGATATTGTTTTATTTTTTTAATCATTTGTGTTAAGCAATTCTGTGAAACTAATGAACAAGTTTTATAAAGCATAATGTTTGCTATACTTAGCTATTGTCCAAAATAAGTAAAATTTAACTGAACTGTAAGGATAGAAAACTGAAAAAGTTGTAGTATAAACAAGGTCCAAAAAGGCTTACACCTAAGTTATGCCCTAAACCTTTGCAAGATTGCACTCAACTACTTCAGTTTCTTTGCAATCAGATAAATAGTAGACCTATAGTAATGCATATCAATCAATCAATCAATCAATCATTAATTACCCACAACTACAAGACAACAAGTAGTACAAGTGGAGTATAAACATAATAATAAAAAAAGAAAAACAAAAAAGAACATCAACAAACACTAGCAATTAAATTAAACTAAGAAAAGAACTGTAAAAGACTGTGGTCAGGGCCAATATTACAAAATGCATCAGCAGCAAGCTTTTTGTGTAGGTCACCAAGCTTTTGAGTTACATCCATAACATAGAAATTTTTAACTAGATACCAATTTCTAGTCCATGGCAACACAGAAAGAAGAAATTTGCAAAATTTGAAATATGTAACTTTAATCTTATTTAAATCCTTTACCTTAAGAACAGAATGAACACCCAAAAAATAAAGCACAGAATGATCAGAAAAAGTCAAGAATAAGCACCCAAGAGCTCTTCTGTTATATTTTCCACAGTTTGCTACAATTTTTGAATAACTGAACTGAATTTTTATTACTGAATTGGCAACAATCTGTTTACAAAAAAGAGCTTGAGAATTAGAAACAGTAATACCAAGCCACCAAAAGGAAGAGACAGAAAGTACAGAAAATTCATTACATACCAGAGGAGTAGACAAAGACAGATTATAAGATAAGAATTCACACTTGTCAAGATTTAGGGATAGATCAATATTTAGGAAAGACTGAGAAACTAAGGAAACCATTGCAGAAAGAGCAGATTTAGTACAACTAATCAACAGAATGTCATCAGCATAGGCAATATAAGAAATATAAGTAGAACCAGAAAAATAAGTGCCTGAGATCTTTTCCAGAACAGTAGAAATACAAATTTTGAAAAGGGTTGGTGATAAAACACCTCCCTGCCTAACACCACAAAGCACTTTAATAGTTGTTTCTGGAGAAGATTTCAGGCAGAGGTAAGAATTAGAATACCAAAACCATAGAAGGTAAATAACCAAAAAATTAACACCAGAAAAAGCCAAAGAAAAGAATAGCTGGTTATGAACAACAGAATCAAAAGCCTTTGAAAGATCAAGTGTACAGAGGTATACGCCTTTACCCTTAGAAGAATTAGAAAGTAGAATAGAAGTAAGGACATGATGAGCATGTTGGCACCCCACTCCTGATCTGAAACCAAGTTGATTTTCGCCAAAGAAAGAAATATTTTGAGTTAGATTAGGTAAAAGAATATACTCAAAGACCCTGCTAATATTGCAAGAAACAGAAACTGGACAGTAAGGAGAGCAATCTTTTGGCGGTTTACCTCTTTTTAAAATTGAAATCACTCTGCCACACAAAAAGCTTTCTGGGACAACAGAAGATGCCAAGCACATTTGAAACAAAAGCACAAGATGTGACACAAGTTCAGCACATTGGGGAGTTAGCTGGTTTTAGAGATACCATCAGCATCAATGGATTTCGACTTAAGATGATTCAAAGCATTCAAAACTTCACAACGCGATATAGGCAGAACAAAGTGCTGATTTAGAAATCTAGGGACCATTTTAACAAACGCTTCACCAAACTTTCTATGAACAGAATAATTCAAAACGGAGAGAATCTTCAAATAATATGCATGACAAGAACTTGGTGGAATAGAATTATTACTTACATCAGATTCATCTGTTTTACTTGAATTAAATACTTTCCTCCAATCTTTAGGCAAAGATGGAAAATCAAGCCCTCGCAGGGATCGGCCGCAGTCACTTTTTGTCACTTTTTTTGGGACCTGTCACTTTTTGTCACTATTTCTGTCATTTTGTCACTAAAGTCACTTTCAACTTTTTGGACCTATTTTTTGGGTGAAACAGTATGTTATAGTCACAGTATAAAGATCTAGCAGTAACTTTACCGCAGATAATTTCTGGCTCTTCATTCTCGATGCAAACAAACAGCTCCTCCCACTTATTCTTGCATTAGCGCGTACAAACAGCTCCTCTCATTTGATCTGCCATCAGCAGTCCAATTACCCTGGAACACGTATTTTGGCAGAAACGTTCTCAAAATGCCTTTGAAACCAACTTGAGACTTCGAAACCTACTTTTAATTCCTAAAAACATCTAATAATAACATTGCACTACTAATTACCGATTTTCATAAATGCATTGGAATAAATTAATTTAAAATTAGTTTATTCAAAATTTAGTGTTGTAACGTTGAAGCCAAGTTTTGCGTTCAAGAGAAATCTGACTTGTCTACCCGTGAAAAGATCTAATGTCGCTTATGTTTATACATTCTCTGGAGCACTCGCACCTTGGTCCGGTTTTTTATGATGGGTGAGATAGGGAAAGATCATACTGCCTAAAATTTATGTACTGTGGTTATAGTTGACTGTCGACTGTGGCGTAATTCATGACAAAGGTAAGTCTTTTTTTAATAGTCTGGACTGTATTTCAAGACGCACAAAGTCTATGGCTGTGATAAACGTGGTTAGTGTGTGTTTGTGTGTGTTAAAATCAAGGCTCTTACAAATAAGATGATTGATTGATTTAGTTCTACCGTACCGTAACTGCCTATGGTTTATTTCAGGCTGTTGGTTCACTTAGCATCCATTCTTGCCTGGTTGCTTAGCAAACGGACAGTTAGGCCGAGATTCCTTCTTTATGTTTTCAATGTTAGCCAGTTTTTTTTTTATTTTAGATTATTTCCTGCAAAAGGCATGCATGCCCACAGGTCTGAGGACGTCAAAATGTAAGATTAAATTCATGTTTTCATTGATTTTGTCAGTTTATATTTGTATTAGCTTTTATGTGTTTTCAAATTCCGTCCTAAAACTCATTCCTATTTCAGGTCGCTGTAAATAATGGGCAAGACAAAATTTCTGAAAAGCTGGCTCAGTAAGGAAGACAGCACTGGGCATAAAGTGAAAGAGTGGTGCACAAAAGGGAGTGACAATGACAGCTCGTTCTATTATAAAGTTTGTAAAAAGACACTCAGTTGCCAGAAAGGGTTCCAGGCTTTCTTCAACATGCAGCCGCACAAGATCACGAAAAGACTGCTTCTGTCATGTTAAATCAGTGTCAGTTGAGACTCACTGCATCAGCTCCAACCGGAAACCACCCAAGCTCACAGAGTGGCGATAGCGTGCCACAAAAGAATCTAGAAATGCTCTGCAAGCGAGATGCAGCGTCAAGGGTGGACATAGTTTGAGTTTTAAAGAGTATTGCAAGTTCTTTTGCTGCAGCTTCGTGTGATCATATTGCCGAGATTTTCCGAACACCTCGTGTTCGGAACACATCAGGTGTCCCTGATGCTGTACCAGAAGGCTTCTCGTTAAATGCTAAAAAAATGACATACTAGTTGACAGAGGCTATTTATCCGTACTTTCGAGAAATTCTAGTCAGAGATATCCAGAAATCTGATTTTGTGCTAGAATTTGGTGAAACAACGAACAATGGTGGGGTAAAAAAGCTCGAAATAAGAGTTCGCTACTGGTCAAAAGAGCGGAAACAGTGGTTACTCGGCATCTTCAGACATATTATATGGGACATGCAACCAGTGAACATCCAAGTAAGAAAATCCTGCAGAGTATTGAAGACGACGGACTTTCACTTGAGAGATTGCTGATGCTTGCAAGTGATGGCCCAGCTGTCAATAAAAAAGTGTGGTTAGTTGAAGAGGCCTATTGAATATCAGAACCTGCAACATTCATGCAGTGCTTAATGCATTCCTGAAAGGGCTACACGAACTCGGGGACGAGTGCTCTGATATGATCATGGTTGTTTACCGGTTTTTCAGCAGATGGCTAACTTGTTCTGACGATTTCAGCCACTGCCAACGGAAAGTTATAGTTCCTCAGCATAAGTTTGTGAAGCACGTCCCCACGAGATGGCTCACCATAGGGGAAGCAGTAAGCCGCTTGATCGAATAGTGACCTGCATTGATAGAATATTTCCTAGAATTCGTGCCAAAGAAAAATAATCTGAAGTACCTGATGTCAAATGCAAAATATTTGGAAGTTGTAAGTTGGCTAAAAAAGCAAACAATAAAAGCCGAAATTGAGTTCATTGTAAGCTCTGCAGCAACTTTCACTGCTTTTAATGGTGTATTTCAACGACAGGAGCCGTTAATTCATGTGGTACACTTTGAGCTGAGACAGTTATGCACAGTTCTTTTGGGGCAGATTGTGCCGGCTGATGATGTCAATCTCCGGATCCTCGGTGGTTTTGAAGGCTTAGATAGTACTGCAGATGTTTACCTACAGCGATCCTTGTGTAATAATGGGTCCTGCCTGCCCTGGATTCTTCGAAAGTTATTCTGAAAGACAGGAATTTTTTTCCTGAGAATCAGGAAGCATATCAAAGCTGCTTTACAGTACCTGATGACAAAATGCCCTGTGAACAACCAGTTTTTCCAAAGCCTTGCCTGCCTAAGCCCTCCCAGTCCAGATTTCCAAAGAGCGAGTTGCAGTGATATCCTCTACATCGCGAGAGAACTTCTATTTGAGACGGACATCGAGCAAGTCCAGGGAGAAGGGTTGTTACTACAGTCAGATCCCGTGCCGCCACCCACGGAGAGTACTCTAATCGATAGCTATTGGCAAAAGATCCTGGAACTGAAGACACCATCTGGTGAAGCCAAATATCAGGCCTTAGGTCGGATCGTTCGGGCAGCTCTGTCGCTTTGTCATGGAAGTGCAGACGTAGAAAGAGGATTTTCTCGGTCAGCTCTGCTGATGACTAGCCTTCAAGCTTGTACAGAAGAGCAGACTTTGAATGCTAAGGCTTTTGTTATGGATGCGCTCCGCGACTATGAGAACAGACCAGAGCGTTTGCTGATCACAAAGAAGCTCCTTTGTCTGCCTAGATCAGCTAGAGCCAGCTATGAATTATACCTTATTGAGCGAAGACAGGAAGAATCAGAGAGAGAGAGAAGCTTGAAGTTGAGAAGAAAGATGCTGAATAAGAAATCCAGGAGATGGCGCGAAAGAAGCAGAAAATAACGGACCTAGAGTCAGACATTGTAAGAAAAAAGAGATGGTTAGGCAGAAAAAGGAAATAGGCGATACCCTTCTGAGAGCGGCAGGGGAACGGTTGAAAAAGCTTTGGAAGAGAAGGACTTCCTGGACATTGGTCTTGCTCATAGTATGCTGGAAGCAGCATTAAAAGCTCGCTCCGAAGAAAGGGAGGTGGCAGATGATGCTAAATCAGTTGAAGTACTTGTTCTGAAGAGGAAATCCGAACTAATTGATCGTCTTTCGAAAAAGTCAAAGAAGTGATGACATAATATCCAGTGATTGCTTATACCTAGTCGTGGCGGACGCTTGTTTTTCAATAACTGAAGTTTTTTCTTTACCGAAGTTCAGTTTTCGTTCCTAGTACCATAATCAAAGTCGTACGTTTATCGAAGTTACCGTTTTGTATAAATAAATAAAATCAATTGAAGAAAAAAAAAAGGATTTCAGCCTTTCTGTCCGTAACTTCTCGGGCTCTCATAAGCCAGTGATGATCTTACGGTAGTAATTGGCCTCCTTGTAATCCATCTGCCTATGCTCTGACGGCTTTTCAGTAGTCACTTTTTGTCACTTTTTTGGTGTCCTCAAGTAACTAAAGTCACTTTTTTCTCGCACCTCGTCGCGGCTGACCCCTGCCCTTGGTATTGGGCACTTTTTAGATACTTCTTAAATTCTAATTTAGTTTTCTGTTTAATAAGAAAAACAATACCAGACCTAGGCCAACCACAATCTGTCCAAACTTTTAGCCAAAATTTAGCGTTATTTTTATAAAGTCAAGGTTAGGGTCAAGTGACCAAAGGGGCTTTTGAGCATTCTTTGGGATTTACTTCACTGGGACAGAAATTTTTCAGCTTCTTTCATAGCGGATAGGATAGAATGATAATATCGGTCTATTTCATTATTAGCATAAATAAAATCTGACTACACTGCAATAGCTGATACGGAACATAAATCGTACTTGGAAGTGCAGCCAATATTGTAAAATAAACAGAAAATTTGCATCATTCCAATCAGGCTTATAAAACCATTTAGAACGTACACCATGACTCCTAAATATACTCCCATATAGGTGATATAGGTGAGAAAGACACACTTAGTCCTACATTAGGTTTTACATATCTGGATATTTTAATATAACTTGTTTAAAATTATTAGAAATAAGTGAGCCAATCAGAGTTGGATCTCAATCAAGGCTGTACCCAGGGAAGGAAGGTTTGGCCCCCTGCCCCCCAAATTTTTTTTTTTGGTTTGTAAAAATGTAACAAAAACGGATATAAACGTATATTTGAGGGTTTTTTTTAGTTACCCCCCCCCCCCAAAATAAAATCCTGACTACGGCTTTGATCTCAATGAACCAGAAAATATAGGGCATGTAAAAATGAAGACTTCTCTGATATGGAGGATTCTGATGATGTTAATATTGATGCTGGATGCTTTATTCTTACTAAAAAAAAAAAAAAAAAAAAAAAATTCAACTTAGGCCTAAAGTAAGCCATAAAATTAAAATTTTAAAAAAAACATAATTAAATCTATACATGAGTGGGGCTGCCCCTCCACCACCCTTGCTCATTTTTCTTAAGTCTTGAGATCTCTCAAAGCATTTTTTATTCAAATTCAAGAGCCCTTGTATTTCAGGACATGTTCTTAAAGAATGGCAGGAAAAAGTCTAACTTTAGAATAAAGTGCAATGGATAAGGAAAGGGTAGCCCCCCCCTCATATATGGAATAACTTATGTTGGGTTAAAGTATCAATGCTCCTTACTTTCAGTTGAAAAACTTGTTTTTTTAGGTTTATATTAATGACCATTTTTCAAATCTGCACTGTCTGTTGTAAGTTAGGGAGGTTGCAGCAAAGTCTGGGTAGTGGCAGCTGGTCTCTAGAAGAAAATAGAATTGTTCCTTGTTATCTTACAATTACGCGAGCGACGAACTCGCTGTCTCAGCAGATCTAGGTCGTCGTCATGATTATCTCTATCGCGATTAAGGGCGCAAGAAGTGAACTTGCCAACCTGCGTTCAGACCCTTCATTTCTATCGCTTTTCGAGAAGGCAAAAGAGTTCGCGACAGAACATGAAATCGAAGTACCTGCTGTGAATGAACCCGCGACTGGACCCTCCTCCGCTGGTCAGAAAGGACGCCCTCAAAAAATTCAAAACATCATCTAGCATCTAAAACAATTTGTGACAACTTCAACTAGGAAAGAACTTCATTGATACTGGCAATTGGACTGCAACTTTGGTGGATGAAATAAAGGGAGAGTACTTCCTGACTTACGACTGTCTGTTAGTCAAATTTGACAGAAGGTTCATAGATAACTTGTCAGTGCTGAGCTCAGTCGAAGCCTTGCATCTAAGCTTGACCAAGTTTGTAGACACAGAGTTGCTCAAGCATTTTTCTTTTCTATACTGTGATCTGGATATCGACGACATTCTTCTCGAATCTCAAGCTTGTACTGCCGAGTGTTTCTTGCTCAATGAGGGGGAAAAGCCTGAAAACTTCCTGGATGTTTTCGATCATCTTCAGGCATTACCAGTTGCTTACTGAGAAGTAATGAATGTTCATCGTATTGCTGCCACACTTCCTGTGACAACAGCGAGCAATGAGTGTTTATTTTTTGGCCTAAAAGTAGTGAAAAACTACCTGAGGTCTAAAACAGGAGATGATCGTCTCAGTCATTTTGGGATATTTGCCGAGAAGGATTTAGTGAAAAATTTGGATTACAATCAGCTTGTTGAAGATTTTGCCGATCTTGACTGTTTTGACAATCTTTTTATGTTTTTCCTTTTTGTAAATATATTTGATCTGGAAGATTTCTGATGAAGGAAAACCGAGATTTTGGTTACAACTCTCCGCATAATAATGAAGATTACTTCCACCGGCATATTGTTCGCTCAAATAAGAAAGTTTCTCTCTGAGGAAGGCCAGCTGAAGGAAAACCGAGATTTTGGTTACAACTCTCAGCATAATATTGAAGATTACTTCCACTGACGTACTGTTTACTCAAATTAGAAACTTTCTCACTGAGTAAGGCCAGCCTGTGACGTGGTTGAATTTTCCACTTTCAGTTTAAGTATCACTTAACCTAATTTATTGTAAGCTTCCTTGTTATAATTAATCTTAGAAGTCGGTGTGGCTGAGTTTGACATCCGGCTACAGTACATTTCCAAGCAACACACGGGTACTGAAAATTGTTCTTTTACTTAAAACATTCGATCAACCTGCTGCCAAAACCCGCATTTATCCTTACGCAACACGAAGTAAATCGTGCGGGGGGGGGGGGAGCAAATGGAATTCTTGCCCACTCCAAGATATGACCCAAATGGCGCCTCTACCCCATACCACTTTCAAACTTCAAAACATTTAAGCATGTTGTATTTTCTTTTGACCTGTGATTGTTCACATATCATTTATGGGATGATCTAAAATGATCATATGTCTTTTCTGATTTCAAAATCGGTTTATTTGTGTATCAGACATGTTGTTTAATTTTGCTCAATATTCTTATGAGTAATTTTAGCTGCAAACATGTCTTCATCCCCTTTGACAAAGGTCTCAAATAGTGTAACTCAGCTACTTTTTCCATATTACTTTTTTGTAGTTTCAGGATGAAGTCAGTGAGGAAAGTACTATTGTCAGCATGTTCAGTACTAGAAATGGCGTCTTGTGATAATATAGCAACACCATCGTCTTCTTTCTATGTTTTGTCCTCCATTATCCAATCTGTAACATATCTGAAAAGCATTTTTGATTATAGACATACTTGGCAGACACTTTATATTGTTTCAAGTGTCTTCTGTAAATTTCCTTGCATTTGTATGCTATTCCAGGTGTTGTTATAGTAGGCTCTATACCTCAAATATTTTTGTCGGGATACCCTTTTAGGCCTGAGTTTGCTACAGCAAGGGTCATAATGTAGGCCTAGATTTAAATGCAGTAATGAAATCAAGAAAAACTGAATCCAATCCATTGATGAAATGCTGGTAAAGAAGAGGATGAAGGGTAAAAACATAGTTGTTACGTCCCAATCCTAAGCAGAAACCTGTATGATTCCTCCCTGTCTGTTGCTCTTGTTTGTCTCTAATTTCGTTTTTACAAAGAAATAATTTTTACAATTTCCTTTTTCTTGTTTCTTTAATGTGGGGAATATATTCTGGAGGACATATTCAGTGTCCCAGCCTATGCTATGTAGATTTGAAGGACTTCAACAGGTTGTGGGCTTGCCTCTAATTTCTGCTGGCAAGAGGTCCACGCTTGGGATGTTTTATGTTTTTAGAGTCTTGTCATTTCTGACTTCTTCAATTAAAGGTACTGCTCTCTAAGTGATGGAGTAACTTTCTGGATATTTTGGTTGAGTTGATTGGAGAAGTTTGAAGGTTAGCCTGGTCTATCCTGTTAAAGAAGTCATTAAAATGCTCTTTCCATTGGTGTATTCTTTCTAAATACCCTTTGGTGATAGTTCCATCTGATCTTTCCATAAATTTTGTAATTCTATCTTTGTGTTTTCTTTTTTATAATAATAATATTAATTTATTTGGACCCTCTATACATACAAAAAATGTACTTAGAGGAGTATGGAAAAAGAAATTTATAAACTCTTATAAGGACTATATAAACAAAATATAAACACTTATCATCACAAAAACTAGAAAAAAGAATACACTAACAATGACTCACAAAACGATTAATCCATCCCAATGGAAAATCTACAACTGACTCAGATCGGTGTCTGAATCTCCCTTCTGAGACATCCATCTTATCACATATCTGAAAAACACCGTAACGTTTGGAGATATAACTGTTACAAGACCAAATAGGAACACAAAAAAATACTTACGAAATTTGAAAAAGACAGACCGAATTGGTTGACGTTCAGACGTGGTAAAAAATTTCCACAATAGCACCAGAAAAAGTACATGGGGAGAAGAAAAGAATTCATAAAGGTCAACAAGCGTTTTTTTTTGTCAAATCGACAGTTAACAAACGGAACATGCCCATAGGACTTTCTCAGCTACTCTTTCTACGTATTTATTGTTAATGGGAGCGCTATTTGAACTCAAGTCCCAAGTGTAACTCCAAGGTACTTGAGTGACGCAGTGGCAGATACTAAATAAGGGCCAACCTCAATTTTGGAATCGGAAGGGTAATCACAACCAAAAACGAGAAATTCAGTTTTAGCAGAACTGACTGACAGCCTGATGTCAGAAAACCCGGCATAAAGGCTATTCACAGCAGCTTGCAGTGATTGTAAATTATCAGACAGCAGAAGAATGTCATCTGCGTATGAAAGGTGACTTGCGTCAATGGATGGCTTGATAAGAAAATGCGGTATTCTGTGTGTTGTGCAGCGGATGGCATTGTTAAATATTGTAGGACTTAACACTGAGCCCTGTTTTGCTCCACGACGCACAGAAATTCGGTTGCTATAAAGATTTTGCAGGTGGACACGTATGGAAGAGTTTTGGTACCATTGCCGCAGGGAGGCACAAATGAATGGGTTTACCCCACTCCTCGAAAGTGGTAAAACAGCTTGGGAGTTAGGATCGAATCAAATGCTTTAGAAATATCCATTTCACAAACATATAAAGGTTTTTTCATTTTCTCACACCTCTCCAAAATAGACACGAAAACTGCATGTGCATTCCCAACACCAAGACCCGCACGAAAACCAAACTGATGATCTCCATGGTCACACCTATTCAAAATTTTTAAAAGAAGAATCTTTTCAAAAAATTTTGCAGTAACTGAACAAACTTTAATTGGACGATAAGAGTCACAAGATTGAGGGTCCTTATTCTTTTTTGGGACACACGTCACAATGCCCTCACATAGTGCAGTCGGTACGAATTGCTGCGCAATACTAGCTTGGAAAAGTAGCGTCATATGCTCAACTAGTTTCGCAGTACCATAAGAACCAGGAGCTTTGCCTTTTTTAAGGAGACGAATTACCGTAAGAACTGACGATGGTGTGATAGAAACAAGATTTCGGCTATGATCTAGTTGAGAAAAATGGTGTAAGAGAATCTGCCGAAAAGTGGTGTCCAGTGGTGGGGGCTATCAGAGAATAACAAGGACAAGTGTTTTTCCCAGGAAGTTACATCAATAGGGTTAGAACGCGAAAATGACGATGAAGTGAACTTTGGTACTTTGTTCCATAGTATCTGCGGTTGATTTCGGACATCATGAGATAAAATAGATACTTGCCTTCTCTTGAAGACCTGTAAAGCTTTCCGGTACTTTCTTTTAGTGGATTTGAGAATCCTAAAAATCAAACCAGATCTGGGGTGATCACAATCCCCCCAGATCTTAAACCAAAACTTGTGACTGTTCTTTGCAAGCTGTAGCTCTGGGTCATCGCTCCAGCCCCTTTTCCGTGTACCAATTCTAATTCTCTCAGATGGTACTGCTGCTGAGGCGGCTACTTTAATCGAATGAGTAATCTCAGTATGATAACAATCTAGATCAAGGCTGCTGCCCTTCAGCGTTGTGGAAAGAAGGTGAAAAGGAATTTTGGTTTTAGACAGCATAGAATCCAAAACACTTTGATATAGTGATATATCGATATTATCCCAATTCATCTTCCAAAACCACTGAGGCTGTTGACTGATTTGTGGAACAAACAAATTCATACAAAACTTTAAATGAAAATGGTCACTTGTTAACATATAATCAGAAACGCCAACAATGACGCTCTGGAGTTTCCGGGATATTCGAGAGAACAAAATCAAGATCGGAAGTGGAACCAGAATGGTGAACGTAAGAGAAAGATTTAGACTTTGAAAGCAAAAATACTTCGCTTGGCATTGAAGAAAGGAGCAATTGTGTAAAAGGTGGAGCAGCATCTTTGAGGTCTGAGTTGAAGTCACCACATATGACAAGCGATTTATTTAATGACTTAACTTTATGCAGTAATTTTGACAGGGACGCACAAACTAAAGCATACTGTTGGCTAGATGTAGAATTTCGATAATTAGTTGGCATATAAACACAAACAAGAACAATACTACCGAAATCAACTGCGAGGTATAGATCTCTAGATTCAAAACAACTACATTTAAACTTTTTATTTACAGCAACTACTAAGCTACCAGATGGACGGCCAGTAATATTTTTAGCAGGTCTAATAAAAAATAAATGGTCAGACGAGACTTCTAGCATCGGAGCATTATCCACATTAAGTAAGTGTTTGGCTAAATATACAATATCATACTTAAATAACATGTTATCAAGAGTTCTTAATTTTCCCCGGGTACCATTAATATTCTGAAAAAATACAGAAACTATTTAACTAGGACTAGAGTCAATATTAACACACACGGTTTATATTTTCATTTCTAACATCAGGCCCTTGGACAGGTAGGTGTTTCTTGACTTCTGAGCACAACAGACTGTTGCTTCGGTGACTGCCACCACAGTTGGCACTAGTAAAGGACTGCGCCTGACAACTCCTGTCACGGTTACTATGATTGCCGGCACATTTGCTGCATTTAGTTGAATTAGAACACTCTAGCAAAATGACGGAAGCCTTGACAATTGTGACATTGCATCGGTTTCTCGATCGGCAACGTAACTCGAAATAAGCCATATTCAATCTTGAGTCCGTGTTTAACAGCACAATTTAATTCATCTTTCAATAGGAATTTTAGCTCTTCTACGGATGTGTTACCGAATCTGGTTACACTGTTCACACTGCTAACAAGAATAGGTATTTGTGAAACGTCATAGTCTTGGTCCATCCTTATAATACCGGCATACTCGTGCCTCACTACCTTCGCTCGAATATTTAGCGTGTTCGGTATTGCAGCAACAGCAACAGCCGCTGATTGTTCGTCAGACATATGTATTATTATCTTTTTTAGCCACAATATGCTGGACCTTATCGGCACAACCTAGTTTTTCCACAAACTCATGTTGATTAACAGGGTTTCGAATATTCAAGTTGATCGGAACATTGCTTAACACAACAGGAACAGAAGGTTGCGCTTGAGCTGGCACTGATAGCCAGATTACAGGGCCTGGGGGCTGCATTGAGGTGTCCTACTTTTCATCGAGAAAATTTAATATTCTCACGCACTCGTTTAAACGAGATGCTACAATAGTGCTTGGTTCATTAGGGATAGCTGGTAAATCACAAGGATCAACTATAACAAAGAGGGGTAGTTCCTCCTTACGCGCTATAAAATCACTCAACAGATCATGAAAATCTGCCAAAAATATTGTGCTTGGATGTGAACCCCTGTGCCTTCCAAGAACATCAAAATTCAAGGCACTTTTGCACACATCCTGTGCCTGCTTTATTGTATCTTTTGCGAAAAATTTTGATGCAATCTTAATAACTGTATCTTTTTCTTTTGTTATGTTCCGCTGCAAAAAATTCAAAACTCGGCACACATGTATTGAAACCACCATTTTTTTGGTGGTTTCTTTCTTCCCGCCACCACTATTGCAGCGTGATTGCCTATAAATAGCGGCTTGCCTAATTATATTCCCACTGATTTATGGCTAAATCAAATGTCTAATTTCTTACTAAAAACAAGTCAGACAAGTTTCACGTAATGTTGCTATAAGCAATCTTCATGTGTTAAGTGATTGCAAAATAAGTTCATAAAAACTTGCCAAACAGCTTTTGTATAAATCCAGAAAAAAGTTGATTTTTCGTTCGGAATGCAAATTTTCACGGAATGAATGCTATTTGTCAACTGACAAATAGCTTTCATTCAAATTAGATATGAGTTATCTAAGGATCTACGTTATTTACAGGTCATTTCTAGCTGCTGAATCTTCTTAGTCTTAGGACAGCTTTGACTTGAAAGCATTTTAATTTTTTCATTATATGCACTGTCTTCCAGAGCTGTCTGAATTTGGTCTTGTTTTATGTGTCTTTCTTCTTTTGCAAGAAGGTGAGCATTACAGACATGCACTATTTTTATAATGTCATTTGTTCTATTTTCAATTACTTGAGCAGCAGCATCTAGTGTGATTTCCCTGATTTTGACCTTGTCCTCTCTATGATTTCTTCTTTTGAACTCTCATTTTCTTTGTGTGCTTGTTTAAGATCTAAACATCTTGTCCTCAGCCTGCTAGTTTTGATATTTTAAATTTCTCAGTATCTTATCTAACATGTAATCGGTGCTGCTTGGGGTCTAATAGCCTTAGCAGTAATGTAGCAGCAAAAACGAAATTGTCTAGACCGTTTTGAACTGGTGTCAGCTGTGGCAGGCGTGAGCAGTGGCAGGACTGTCTCTTCATATCTATGCCAAAACAACGTTTTTATGGTGTCTGGTCTATTATGCAGTGGATGACGATGCAGCCAGGCGCCATTAAAACATTATGAACCATCTCCATCTTGACCAGATGCAGACTCAGTCATTGTCTGAAAGTTTTCTGTGAACAGTAGCATATCTTTTTTGAGTAGTTGTTAGTTGTATTTTGAAGCTGATTATATAAAAAAAAAATCTTTCTTTAGGTCAGGAGAGTCATGAACAGGCGTATAAGCTTTTACGATTGCTACATTGAAGGAACGACTAATAACCCTATCCTGATCTGGGTAATTTGGCTTGATTTTGGGTCTTACCGGTATTCCAGCACAGCTTACTCAGCCTCTTCCTGTTGGAGTAATCGATGTTCTTGTAGGCTTCACACATCACTTGAATCAGAGATGTACTGACCGCCTTTCTTGTCTGGTACTGGGCCATGAATAATTTTCTTTGACCTTATAATTCTTGCTGGACATAAAATATCCAATTGACAACGATGGAATTCTCTTGTAAGGAGAGCCTGTGTTGCAGCACTCTTCATAAAATTCTTCATCATTCTACATTGCTTTCTAGGTTGCTATTTCTGTGCTTTTTTTGACTGCCCGTTGACGTAAGGCCGGCTTGCTGATTTTCCCCAACTTGTTTTCTAGGCGCGTTGCTTACTGGTAAAAGTATATCGTTTTATATCTAAGTAACCCATGCTTACCCAGGTTTTTTGTCTACCCACTGTTTTACCGCTCTTTGAACTGGGGTATTTTGTTGCTAGGGTAATCACCCTTCCTTCCCTTTGAAGAAAATCATATTTAGGGGATAGAGACAGGGACAAGATACTTGTGCCCAACCATGTGGTCCACACTTGGCACATTGACTAGGAATTCGATCTGCCTCAAAATTCGCAGTCTACGATGTACTGTAATTTTATGGGTTAGGGGGGAGGGGCTCAATATTTGAAAAGATACATTGAGCAATCAAATTTTCCCAATAATTTTTTAGCGAATTACCCCCCCCCCCCCGTTCTTATCAGGCATGTAGATACGATTTTTGTCATTCTTTGTTGTAATTCTTTTTCTGGGATATTCATTATTTAGTCAAGGTTCTTATCTTACAATAATAAAGAGTAGAGGATGAGTAATTGAAGCAAGTGGCATTTCGATGTTGTTGTGGAAAGGATTTGTTGTAAATGAATAGCAGTTTTTTCAGTAGCATAGACAACGTTTTGATTTAAGTAAAATTGTTCACGTTTTATTGTTTAAAATTTTAAATTATTGTGGAATAGAAAAATAAAGAGCTAAACTAGGATAACAGAACCTGAAATGAAAAGTTAAGCTCAAGTTTGAGAGTATTCAGTAGAATTTTTAGTTTTAGTTTTAGTTAGTTTAGTTAGAATTTTTCCATTTTAACAAGTTTTTTTTTCAAACTGCAACATGTTAAAGCATAAGAATTAACAGTCTAAACAATTTAAATACTTTTGTTGAGAAATGTGAATTTAAGTAATTGGTATTTCTTATTTAAATGTTTATAAAGTAACTTGGTTGAAATTATTGAACTAAATTTATTTCAATAAAGTTATCGCTAATAAGTTAAATTAGTTAAATATTTCTTGTGTACTTCCTATGACAGATTATAACATTACTTATGTCTTCATTAATTGTTTAGCATACTCTTTCTAAATCCGAAAATTGTGTCTTGCAGCAAGTTGAGAATTAATCGTAAATTTCTATGCGTTTAATATTAGATGAGTAGGAATGCAAACACATCCAGTGACATTGATTCAAGAAAACTGGGGGAGGGGGCACAATGCATGTTCCAAAATCTAGGGGGCAACTTTTTTCCACTAAAAATACCAAAAAAAGGTACTTTTTAAAAATCAGACTGGGGACGGGGAGGGAGGAATTTTGGGAACTTCCCCCCCCCCCATCAGTTGATACAGTGTAGCAGAACTCCATCAGTTTAATACTCTTGATTAAAATTTATGTCGGATATGCAAATATATCTCTGATAGGCAGACATCTCCAATATTCAGTTATTCCCCGAAGCCGCGCCGAAAACTGGCGGCACGCCACCGAAAATCTTATAGCTTGCCCCTGCTGAAAAGACTTCAGCTTGCCGATGCCGCGGGACATTTTAACCGCCGAATAATTTTCTGATATTATTGAGAGGCGAATATAATGCAAAATCTACTATCTGACGGTACATGCAAAAATGATGGATCCTCTCAAGAATTTTTTGGATCTACTCTTCGACTATGTTACGTTGTTATTCATCATGCCGCGGTGCCGTTTAGAGCGTCATCAGCCTTCTCCACGTGGGACGGTCTGCAGCTAGGGCCTCTGCATCAGACAAAAAAATTCCTGCTTGATCCTGGAAAATCCCAAGACTATAACTTCACCGAAACTTGGATCTTCCTCTTGGACGCTTCTAGTCCCTACTGGTTGGTTCAAAGTTGTAAAGAATCTGAGCCGGAATGTCGGTAGTTAATCGCAAAAGATTTCTAAACCAACGAACTGTCTGCTTGGCTATCAGATGTGAGAAAGGTGACTGGGAAATCATACTTCGTAGGCGGTCGTTGCTGACAAAATCTGTCAGTCGGATTCCCTAGATTGTACGAAGCGACTTAGATTGAAGAGTGTTGAGGCGGTGCTCGTCAACTATGGACTTTAGATTATTATTCACTTGTTTCTGTCCTCTGCTACAATGTAATATTTTCTAACTAAAATTATTGTCGACTAGCCTTGCTATTCCTCAAATACCTTGTTTATTGACTTTTTACCATTTGCAAAAATGCAGCTATTCTACTAAGGCCTGAAAGCAAGGTGGAAAAATTTTATGATTAACCTCCCACCTCCCCACCCAAAACGTATTTATACATATGCACATGGAAGCATGTACAAAGTGGAAGAACTAAACTTATATACAATTTTTTGCCTTCCTAACATCCTTCTCAAAAAAATTCAATTTTAAAATAGCAATGAATTCCTTGAAATATTTTGTGATTTAGATGAGGTTCTTGATGTTGATACTCAGTTGCACACTGTGTAGGTTGCTCATGATCTACCTCCTATACTATCAAGATATGAACAGTGCAGGTCCCTGGAGCGGCGTTTGCCCACAAGATGGAATGCAACATGTAGTATGATGCAAAATACTATTCAACCCAAAGGTCCTCTGGCAAGTGTTTTGTGTAATATTGGGAAACTGATCATGTTCTAGATGATGAGGAATATGAACTGATGTGTGAACTTTTCTCTCTTCTACAAATGTGTTCTGCTACAGTTGACGCTATTGAGGGAGAGTTCCTTCTCACCCAAAATGTTGCTCTGCTCAGGCGGAAACTCCTAAAAGGTCACCTTGAGGAGCGGCCAATTAACAGTAGCTGTATTTTGCTTCTGAAAGAAAATACGGTAGAAAAACAAGTTTGTTTTTTGCTTCCCAAGAGATGATCTGATGGTAACAACTGCACGTTTGGACTTTGAAACATTCAATGTAAATGAAACTGATGAGCGTCTAAACCTTCTTGATGGTTCACTGACAAGAAGGGAATACTTGTTCAAAATGGTTAAGTCTCTAGTGCTGGTGGCTGACATAAGGTACTTTACTTTAGCACATCTTCTGTGAACCGTATTTGTCCAATGAACATTAGGTCTCTTCAATTTAACTTGTGGTGAACATTTTAATGCAGTAAAAAATCTTTTGTACGAAGAGGAGAAGGCCCTCAAAAAGCCTGAAGAGGAGACTATAATCTCTGGTGCTGTCAGTGGATTGGCTATCCCAATCATATGTGTGAATGTGGGTAGTGGGTTTTCTCAGAAGAGCAGCAACTCTAAATCTTTTCATGATCATATATGCTAAAAACGAGGCTGCTTGAGCAAATAATGTGTCAGAACAACAATGCAGAACAGGATGAAAATGATGATGTTGTTTGGCGTCAAGTAGATTTGTATTGGGGCTTGTCAGCCCATACCAGGAAATCAAAAGATCCTGTCCTAGTTGATGCAATCAATATAACTACTGCCTCCTGGAAAATATATTTTACTCAGCTGCCATGGATTGCAGCTTTGGAAAAAAAGTTCTATTGTTGGCGGTAACAAGTGCCGTAGCAGAAAGGGTTTTTCAAGAGTGCAGAACTAATTGTTGCTGCTAAGTTTTATGTTGGCCCCACACCGTGTAAAGAAGCTCATTTTTATACATGATAACTGCAAGTATGTCAAAGCTTTAAATGAAAGTGATAATTTATTTCTAGCGAAGTGTTTTGAATTTTTTTTTATTCTGGCTCCTTAAACTGCCTGGGAATTGACAAAATGGGATTTTAAAACTTAATTCAAATTAAACTCTGAAGCTTAAAGCAAGAATTAAAAATGTAATAATATATAATGCTTTACTTTATAAGATGTTGCCTCTTTTTATATAAAAGCTTTTCTTTGCAAAATTTTGCCTCTTTTTCTTCTTACACCTCGGAAAGAACTGTTCTTAAAGATAGAAATGCTAAGTTTTCTGAAAATTGGCTATGTAAAAAAAAAAATAAAAAATAAAAAAAATCAAATATTAAACCCTATTTGCTAAAGTAAAAATTTGATCGTTTGATATGCTTACCCATCTTGTCCAAGTACGTCCACAACCGTGGTACCTTAATTGCCGAAACGGGAAGGAGAATAAATAATCTTTTTCATTCTCAAAGGAGTCCGTTGAAACGTTTAATCTTAAAACCTTTATTAGCCTATATCGCTCTTAAGTGAGAGGATTCGATCTTGAGGCAATGAGAAATAATAGCTTCTGTAGCGAAGAGAATGAGGGTTTAAGGGGTCGGGTAGTCAAAGAAGTGGAATGCAGGTTGCAAGACCAGGAAATTCAGACATGAAGTAAGACATAAACTTCAGATTCCATCGAGGTTACATAAATTAGCCATTGGTTTAAGGTGCAAGTACATTTGTTTAATTCCAGCCTTAGAGCTTAATTTAAACTAAATTTTAAATAACCTATTTTGGCGGATTAATTCAAATATTAGGCAGTTTAAGTTCTCGCTATCGATCATATGGGTTAAAAGAGTGTATGTGAAAAGTTAAGATTGATATCTTTTCTTTATTTTGTCCGAGGTTCGATCATGGTAATGAAGCTAAAAATGAATCGTGGACCGAATTCTGATAAGAACTGATACCAATTTAGTTTTCAATACTTTTTAAAAGTAGCGGAAGAATTTCTAAAAATAGAGGAAACGCCGACAAACTGACGGCACGTCGCCGATAATTTTTTGGTGGTGGCAGAACTGTGTCCGCCGCTGCTGAATTTCATTTCGGCGCGGTTTTGGGGTCTATTTTTAGGCGCAATATGCAATGTTTATTTAGTCTGGAGAATAGTGTGATAGTAGAAGACGAATGCGTGCGAGGCACAGTTGAAGGTTATTATGGCTCCTTCTGTATTTTCCAGGGTACATTTAATATTAAAAAAAAAAACAAGCGTGAAAACTCAACAAAATCAATGAAAAAAATAAAATAAAAGATAAATAAAATTCAATAAAAGCCAAAAATTATATATATTATATTGGTTTAATTCTTATATCATCATCCTAATATATTTTTAATTATCCTAATAATTATTAGTCGTCAATCCTTATATATTTGTATTTTAGGACTCTCCTGACTAAAATCTGTGTCGTATCCAAATTTCAATGATAGTATTTTACCTCTCATAGTTTGCACTAACTCCGTTCCAAAATCTTTCATGGACTTCCCACAAATTCTGAAAATGACTGATCCCATCACAGTTTCTGCGGATTCTTTTATCAAAAACGGTAAGTTGTACGGTTAATTTTTTGTGTCAGAATAAAAGAAAAGCTAATTTGTTCTAGAAAATAATTATTCTTTTTTTTTCCTTCTTTCTCATCAAGTTGTCTTAAGAAAAAAAATGTAACTGCATATGTACTTGAATCTAACAATTAAGATCTGAGGGGTGATAAAGTGACTTCTTTGTGACGCAAAACAGTTTAAATTCAATTTATTAGCTTTAATTTTTAAGTTTGGCGAGACAATTAAATCATTCGGTTGAGAGATGTTCTGCCAATCTTCTCTGTGCAGGTATGATGAGCGAAATATGTCTATCTAAGCAGGGGTAGTTATGGGGGTTCAGATGGGAATTTCTAATCATTATACATGTAAGAGATAAATAAAGTTAGTTGAATTCAGCTGCTAAACTTTGGAAGACTATATTTTCTATAATATGTTATTGGAACTAATGCAGAAAACCCCTATTTATCGGTATTTTCTTTACTTTTGGGGGTTTTTTGTTGACCCTGGAGTTTTTCTTTGAGTTTTTCATAAACTCGATCGGATGGATTTGAGGTAAAGAAGGCCCTCCGGTCCCTTTTGATTTTTAAAGGGGGACTAGAATTTTTAATTTCCAATAGAATGAGGCCCCGACAAAGTTATAAAATCGTTCCTTTCATAAAAAACCTTATATGTCCCTGGGTTCCGGGGGACTGTGTAAACCCCGGAGTTTTTACTATATTTTGTCTATTTAGTCTATTAGTCTTTTCTCTATCCTTTTCTCTAGTCTTTTCTTCTTTAGTCTATTTTGGACAAAATGGAAATCTGAAGTATTTGATCGGAAGCGTTTGAGGAAACAACGGTTGGTTGGGGGAGGGGCCTAGTTGCCATCAGATTACATTTGACTCTCAAAAAGAGATTTAGAAATTCCAGTTTACATTCGAATGAGCCCCCTCTGAAGTTTATTCTACCGTCCCTTCCATAAAAACCTTATATGCCCTGGGGGCATAACTTACAACACTTGTCCCTAGGTTCTGGGAGGGAGGGGGGGGGGCTGTGTTATCCCTGGAGCTTTTGGTGTATGATTTCTTGTCAATTTAATCCAATAACTTTTTCTATGCTATGAATTTCAGGTTTCAATTCGTTCTATGTTTGTGAATTGCGTTGAATGTTTCTGGTTTTCTTTTGCTTTATAAAAAATGGATTTTTGAAAACGATTTAGGAAAAAAAGCCTGCATATACATTTAATTTTATGTACACATATAATATCTGTATATTTACATGTTTACACGTAACTAAAAAGAAAAGGCTGTCAGCTTTGCTTTATAAGGTTTACTGTTAAAGTGTTCTATGTCTGTTTAATTTGAATTTTGTTTTAGAAGTTGAAGAGGCTTTGTCAGGTGACAGCGAGAAGCCCTTTCATTTTCCAAACAATCTTTTGTCACCAAAACATGAATATGTTCCTTTGGTCAATATACCTAGCATATCAGGGCCATGTAAATTTGAATACGACACCCAGAAATTCAAATATTCTAATAATGAAGGTATATCTGAAACATTGTTTTTTTTTGTTGATTGAAATGTATTGGATAATATTTTATACGACGAAGGGACTTTTGTCCTATTCTAAATTTTGTCCTAAGTCCCATCTTAAGATTGTCCAATCTTAAGATGGAACTTTTGTTTTATCTTATTCTAATATGCAATTGTTTGCCAAACCATTTTTTAGTCTTTCATGAAAATTTTAACATTTTCACTTCAAAATGGTTTGGTAAGTTTTATTACCAAACAATTCGTGTTAATGAACTGTAAGTAAGAAGAAACCTGGCTCAATAGTAACCAAAATATAATTTTGATACCAATAGATACAGCAAAAGGATAAGTTTTTTATGCCGATTTCAAATATATAAGTTTCATTAAGCTTCGTCTTGCTCATCAATGGTTACGTGCCTGAGAAAATTTTCCTTATTTTCTAAAAAAGGATGAAACATCCCTGAAAATTCATAGAATCTTAATGAAAATCTCAAAATCGGATTCTGCGTATCAGAGAACCCTAATGTTGAGGTTTAAAGCCTCTATCTGCAAAAATGTTTAATTTTGTATTTTTTGCAAGATGAAGGATCAAAGTTGCGTGTTTATTTGTTTATCTGTTTTTTTTTTGTTTTTTTTTTTTTGTTTTTTTTCAGGGATGATCGTATCGACCCACTGATCCGAGAATATTGGGAAAAGGCTCATTAAAACTTAAATTATAAGTTCTAGTGCTGTTTTTAAGTGACCAGAAAGATTGGAGGGTAACTAGGCCTCCAATCAATAACTATGCCTTTGGATATAACATGACTCCCCCCCCCCCATAGCTCCATGGGAAAGGTCTTTAAGTTATAAAAATTGCCTATTGTTTACGGATAGTATTTGTTTTTGTGAAGCATATATGCAATTTAGGGTAAGAAGAGAAATTTTTGCTGTTTTTTTCCCGGGGGAACTTTCAATGGGGAGGGAAAGTTTCAGGGGTGAATTTGTCATAGAAAATTATACACTGGGGGAATTTGCCAGAATTCCTCTACCGTAAATTTTTTTATTTCTTGCTTTCTCTTTTCCGTCTCAGTTTTACGCTTGGAGTTGTTAAGTGTAATTGCCTGGTTAAATTTTCACTGAGATTGAACTGTCTAGAGGATATTTTTGTGGGGAAGGTATTTCTCCGTGGAGATCAGGCCAGATTCCCTGGGATTATTTAAAAAACGATCAGAAATTAAACATATAAAATGCATGTTATTTCAATGGGAAGTAAGGAGCAACATTAAAACTTAAAACAAACAGAAAGTATTACTTATATGAAGGTGGTTGCCTCCTCCTCAACACCTTGCTCTTTTCACGTAAGTTTTAATTTTGTCCCAATTCTTTAAGAAGGACTTCTGAAACATTATGTTTGTTTAATTGGAACAATAAGAATTTTTTATCAAAAGTGAAAAAAGCTGAAGCGTAACTAACGTGTTTTTAAGGAGGAACCAATCCCCTTCAGTTATATAATAAATTCGGTTCGTTTAAGTGTTAATGTTGCTCCTTATTTTCAGTTGAAACAACTTGTTTTTTATTTATTTAATTTTTCAATACGCTTGATAATAAGCCTTAAAACTACATCTCTGTATAGATTATACCAATCATTTTTGTATTGTATATATATTTTTTTTTATAAATTTGGAGATAAATCGGTCTAATATATTGCTTTCAAGTTTAATTTGAAATAAGCAAAAATTGGCTGTTATGATTTGATCTGCATATAAGCTAGACTGATCTGCCTATATTACTAGAAGAACATAGCGAGTCCCAATGGATTTTTAAAAAACGACGAAAGTCATGTTTTCTTAGGTTGTTCAAATAACAGTTCAAGTATGAATAAATCATTTTCAAGGAGAGTGAAAAACAATGACACAAAACAAATACCGGATATTTGCTGATGATGGTGTCACTGAATGTGTGGCCGAGATATCCAAAATTTCTATTGTCATTGATTTTCACTGTTTACAAGGGGGACTGGTATAGAAAACTTCCCGGCTATATATTCTATGTTAAATATTTTCAGCTTGTCTGGCGATAACAGAGGCATAACGGCATTGATTTGGGTTTTTATCTGTTCCTCTGATCTAGCAACATAACCTGAGTTGGCTATATTTTTTTTACTTGTCTTTCTAAATTGGGCTTTTCCGTGCAAATTCTATTTCAACTTGTCTAAGAAAACGGTACACACAAGTTTAATAATTTTAACATGGACTTGTAGAGGATTTTGAAAGGAACAACTTCAATTTGAAGTCTTTTCCTAATTAATTCAAACGGGTAGTTTTCATCAGTTTATTTGTTTCTAATCAAAGTTGTTACCATCAGTTTTATCTTAGAATCTCCTGAAATGTTGCATATTTAGTTTCAATAAGACCGGTTGGGTCTTATTGACCGAACCGTGCATAAATACCGGTCTCAAGGTGATTTACGGTCAGCGTTTCATCTTCAGCATTACGGTCAGCGTTTCATCGTTTCAACAGCGAGGCATCGGCTCGTCTGCTCTGCACAAGCACAGGGGAAACTAAAGTAAAAGTACTAAAAGCTTGGAAAACCCCAACTACCAAACTACCGAACTACCAAAACATTTATTCGACTTGAACGCTACATCTCTTCAAAAGAGACCACAGCAGAACTCTGAACTCCCAAGACTGAAAGTTCTAACTACTGGTCCCAATTTAAAAAACAATATTTAAAAAAGTTCTTGCTGGATGGATAATGTACTATATTTTGTAAAGAGCTATGAAGAATTATTAATCAAACACGTGTGATTACCTCTTAATTCATTTTGTAGTATGAACATTTCTAAGACCTTAGACTCCTTATAGTTTT
This sequence comes from Artemia sp. Qi Xiang Cuo, assembly GCF_049724085.1. Classification (NCBI taxonomy): domain Eukaryota; kingdom Metazoa; phylum Arthropoda; class Branchiopoda; order Anostraca; family Artemiidae; genus Artemia; species Artemia sp. Qi Xiang Cuo. Next base: position 69,485,420 of record NC_142803.1, read on the forward strand.
GTGTGGTCTTAGGGGTGATCCCCATTATTTTAACAAAATGGATATCAATTCTCCAAAGAATCAGCCCCCGACGAAGTTATACCATCATTCCTTCTATAAAAACCTTATATGCCCCCCTGTTCCGGGTGGCTGTATAAACCCCGGAGATGTTACTCTATGATCTTTGGTCTATTTTGGATAAAATGACAATCTCAAAAATTTGATCAGACGTGTTTGGGGGAAAACGGTTGGTTGGCGGGGGGGGGGGGGGCTATTTGCCATCATATTACTTTTGATTCTAAAAAAGTGAACAAGAAAATACGATTTAAAATCGAATGAGCCCCCTCTAAAGTTTATGCTACCATCCCTTCCATAAACCTTATATGCCCCAAGGGCATAACTTAAAACCTTTGTCCCCAGATTCGGCGGGGGGGCTGTGTTATCCTTGGAGTTTTTTTTAATGATTTTGGGTCAATTTAACCCAACAACTCTTTCTATGTTATGGATTTCAAGTTTTAATTCGTTCTATGTTTTTGAATTTGCTTTGAATGTTTCTGTTTTGTTTTTTTTTCTTTATGAAAATTATATTTTTAAAAACGATTTGTGAAAAAAACCTGAATATACATCTGATTTTATGTGTACATATAATGTCTGTATATTTATATTTTACACGTGACTAAAAAGAAAAAGGTGTCAGATTTGTTTAGTATGCTTTACTGTTAAACTTTCCTATGTCGGTTTAATTTAAATGTTGTTTTAGAAGTTGAAGATGCTTTACTAGGTGACAGCGAGAATCCTTTTCATTTTCCAAACCATCTTTTGTCACCAAAACGTGAAGATGTTCTTTTGCTTAATTTAACTAGCATATCAGGACCATGTAAATTTGAATACGACTCCCAGAAATTCAAATGTTCTAACAATGAAGGTACATCTGAAACATTATGTTATTGTTTATTGAAATGTATTGGGTAATATTTTATTGGACAAAAATAGTACAAAGGGACTTAATCTTAAGATGAAACTTTTGTTTTATCTTATTCCAATGTGCAGGTGTTTTCCAAACCGTTTTTGTAGTCTTTCATGAATTTTTTTTTTAATATTTACTTGAAAGTAATTTGGTAGGTTTTATTATCAAACAGTTCGGGGTAACGAACTGTTAGTAAGGAGCAACCTGGCTCAATAGGAGAAGAAACTCTAAAAAACAAAATAGAATTTTGATACCAATAGATACATCACAAGAATTGTATTTAATGATGATTTCAAATATATAATATTTATTAAGTTTAGTCTTACCCAACAATGGCTATGAAAATTTTCTGTAGAAATTATTTTATTTTCGAAAAAAGGAAAACCCCCTAAAAGTCAGAAGATTTTAAGAGAAATCACACCATCAGATTCAGCGTATCAGAGAACCCTATTGTTGAGGTTTCAGGCTTCTGTCTGCAAAAATGTGGAATTTTGTATTTTTGCCAGAAGAAAGATCATGAATGCGTATGTATTTGTTTATTTGTTTGTTTTTTCTTCCCAGGGATGATCTTATTGACCCGGTTGTCCTAGAATACCATATAGAAATTATTCCATATGCCCTTTCCTCAACCCTCGCTCTTTTCACTAAAGTCTAAGTTTACCCCATAGAAACTAAGGAGATGGTTTGAAGAAGTTCCTGCTTTTCTCGTCATCGTCAGCAAATGCAAAGTGACTTTATGGCAAATAATGAAATGAGATCTAATTTTCTTAAAGAAAAAGGTCGATTTTCTATATTATAGACGGAAAAGTTGTCTCTGGTCACATGAGTTTACAATTATAATGAGAGGTCTCATTCAAACGGAAATTAAAAGTTCTAGTGCCCTTTCTAAGTGAGCAAAAGATTGGAGGGCAACTAGGCCCCGTCCCATCCCTTTTCCCCCGAAGTCGTAATATAAAAATTTTGAGATATCCATTTTGTTCATCATAGTTGAAATGCCCAATAACTATGGCTTTAGATATAACGTGCCCCCCAGCCCCGGGGGAACGGTCTTTAAGTTATAAAAGTTGTCCATTGTTTACGCATACTGTTTGTTGTTGGGAAGCTTACATACATTTAAGGGGGGAAGACGAATTTTCTGCTGTTTTTTTTTTTCGCGATGATCTCCATAGGGAAAAAAGGTATAAGGGGGTGAACTTGTCGCAGAAAATTATACACTGGGAGAATTTTCCGGAATTCCTATAAAAATTGTTTTTTATGTTTCTTGCTTTCTCTTTTCCGTCTCAATTTTACGCATTGTTAAGGGTAATTGCCCTTACCAGTTGCTAAGGTTAATTACCTTGGTAAATTTTCTCCGGGATTGAATTGTCTAGATAATATATCCGTGGAGAATGTGTTTTTCAGTGGAGGTTGTGCCAGATTTCCTGAGACTATTTAAAAAACGATCAGAAATTAAGTTTTAAAAACAAGTTTTTCAACTGGAAGTAAGGAGCAACGTTAAAACTTAAAACTAACAGAAATTATTACGTATTTGAAGGTGGTTGCCCGCTCTTCAACGCTTCGATCTTTACGCTAAAGTTATAATTTTGTCCCAATTCTTGAAGAAGGGTTTCTAAAACACTATGTTCGTTTAATTGGAACAATAAGAAGCTTTTTTCTAAAGTGCTAAAAACTTCAGCTTAAAGAGCGAGGTGTTGAAGAGGATATATAAGCTGTAAAAATTAACAAAATCACACAAGGTTTCTCTTTATTAATTAGAAAAAAAATGAACCCAGAGGGTAACATATGTTGAGCATTGGTATTTTTAAGAATAGGGTATCAGCTTCACAAATTTTCTAGCTAAGGAAATCATAAAAGAAATGAATTGCTAAACAAAATTGTTTATTAAAGTTTTATGCAAATATAACATTTGTACATAAATTTTTGTGTTAGCACTTATTAGACGTGTAACTTAATTCAACTCAGTCAACCCAAATTTAATACTTTTAGACCCCGGCGCCGCGCCGATGAGGGAAGACTGGCGGTGGCCGGGCGAAAAACAGCGTGCCGCGCCGCTGGTAAGGCGTCGGCGGTGCGCCGTGGGTAAGACTTAAGGCGGCGCTCCGCGGGTAAGACGTCGGCGGCGTGGCGCGGGTAACACGTCGGTGGTGCGCCGCGGGTAAGACGTTGGCGGCGCGCTGCGGGTAAGACGTCGGTGGCGCGCTGCCGGCGCGATCGATGTTGACTACAAACATTAATGTTTTCATCAGTCTTTCTCAAATCACAGCTTAAATTTACAACAGATTCGAGCCTATTCATGAGTTCAAAACTTAACAAGTCGCTGGCTGGAAACTGGTCTTCTTTGTTATTCATCAAGAGACGTAGAAATCTGGTAGAAACGAAATGGCTGTGGTGTTTCAGAACCCTTGCATAATAGTTGAAGTATCTATTAGCTATGTATTTTTAACATAAATAATTATCAAAATTAGTAGTTTTTTTCATGGAGCATTACTGCATACAAAACTTCAAATACTGTATCACAAAATTCGTCAGTTATATGGGTAAAAATTTTGAATATAAGTTTGAACTTAGAAGCTTAATTTTTCATAATGCCCTTTGCCAATATCTGCTTTGTCACCTTTAAAACAGTTGAAATGGGCGACTTTGATATTCATCGTTTTTTTTGCTCTTTTAGATTCCTTAAATGCCTTCTTTGTATTAAAAATGGGTTTTAATAACAATTTAAAAAAAATACATCAACTATAACTCACGAAAATCCTGTTAATTTTTAAATTATCATAGGAGTTGGGCAAAGATGTTGTACGGAGTATTTTTGCTTGGCTTCTTTCTTCTTTAATTTACATGTGTTGGTTCATATTTCAAAACATTATCCAACTGTCGAAATATACCATACATAAAACATAAAATAATATTTACAATGCACAAAAGAACATACAATTGCAAGCAGAAATATATGTAAAACACAAAAACACATCAACCTGTCCTACCAATTTTTTCCACAATCATCTATAATCATTTTGAATAATCAAGCATCAGTTCCCAATGACGAAATGTGGATGACCCACCTCAGTACTGGAAGGAAAATAGAATTTAATTTCCAATCAATGTGTCAGTCTCAACCAATGAGCTTGGTCGAACTTAAATGAATTTTTATAATGGACGATATCAGAAAATTGAACAGCTTTTCGAAGAGCATGCATAGCAATTCAACTTAATCTTGTATGATTCGAATATGTTTCTCAATTATAATTAATTTAAAATGAAAAAATTATGACGTTAGAAACTTTTAACTAAGACAGCGAACTTTTATAAATTTTATTCAGAGGTATTCTCATTGAGTTTCTTTCTTTTGAGATCATGGCAACGCCTCACGGGTAAGCTGGTGTACCACTGAAAGGCCAAATATTAATATGTGTAAAAAAAGGTATATTTCAAAATAGTGTGGAGGGACAAAAAATATAGGGGTCAACTGGTAGAAAAAAATTCCTTCATTCAAACTTGGAAGTCTATTCTAACTGCGGGATGTGGCTATAATTGTTATGAATAAAAATCAGCTTATCCACTTTGTGTGGACTGAGGCTGCTTTCAATAAGAAAATTCAAGATATTATTATTTGAATATAATAATTCACTACCTCCCCCTCTGGACACCACGTTGATAGGATACCGTCTCTGCTTTAAATTAAAAAAAAAACTTTTTGGCATCCCTGCTTTCAATAAAAAAAATCAAAGTACTATCACTTAAATATAATAACTCCCTCTGCCCTCCCCCCCCTCTGGATACCATCTTGATAGGATACTCTCTCAGCTTTAAATTAAAAAAAAACTTTTTGGCATCCCTGCTTTCAATAAAAAAAATTCAAGATATTATCATTTAAATATAATACTTCCCTAACCCCCCCCCCCCTGGATACCATGCACCTTGAAAGGGTACCTTCTCTGCTTAAAATTAAAAAAATAATTAACTTTTTGGCATCCCTGCTTTAAAAAATAAATAAATTTGACATACTATCATTTAAATATAATATCTCCCTATCCCCCCCCCCTCTGAATACCACCTTGATAGAATATCCCTGCTTTCAATAAAAAAATATCAAGGTACTATCACTTAAATATAATAACTCCCTATGCCCCCCCACCTCTGGATACCGTTTTGACAGGATACCGTCTCTACTTTAAATTAAAAAAAATACCTTTTTGGCATCCCTGCTTTCAATAAAAAATATCAAGGTACTATCACTTAAATATAATAATTCCCTATGCCCCCCCCCCCCTATGGATACCATCATCTTGATAGGATACCGTCTCTGCTTTAAATAAAAAAAAATTAACTTATTGGCATCCCTGCTTTCCAAAAAAAAATTCGAGGTATTATCATTTCAATATGATAGTTCCCAACCCCCCCTCCCCCCTGGATACCTCCTTGCTAGGATACCGTCTCAGCTTTACATTAAAAAAAAATTATTTAATAATTAACTAGGTCACTATATGGTTCAAACAAACACGCGAAATAACGTTAAACAGCTTAGTGTTCCTTGAAAAAAAAAATGAGGGTATGAGTAAAGGGGTACGAAGACAAAGACAAAAAAGGCGAAATTATTCAGATATACCTCAAATTATTGGAAAACTGAGTCATAGATTCGCCGTGGCATTTAATAAGATCCAAAGAATCTATTTAAAAGGTAGCACACACAAAAGCCAGATTAGGCCAGTAGCCTATGAGAAATCGCAAAATACCAAAGACAATGAAAAAGTCCCAATGGGGGCCCTGGGTCTATCAAAATATTTCAATGGTTTCCCAGGGAATTTAATAAAAAAAATTTTCCATCTTCGCTTTAAATGAAAAAAATAATCATCTTTTTGGCATCCCTGCTTTCAATATAAAAAATGAGGTATTATCATTTAAAAATGATAGCCCCTTATCCCCCCTATAGGCAATAATTTACAATTTTTTTATGAATCATAATTTTGGGGTAACTTCTGTTTCAATCTTTAATTCCCCAACCTTATACATAGCTTAGTCTATAGCTAAATTTAGTCTCAATAGAAGGTTTTTTTTTGGGGGGGGGGTAAAATATTTTCAGACAGAAGATTGTATTTTCTTTAATCTATCAAGCGTTCAACAATTGAGTATTAAACATTAAGAAAATCTTATCTAAAAACAGCACAAGAAAAACAAATTCTGCAAACTTACAATTCAGCTGTAGAAACGATCTTTCTGCTATCAATTTCCAAATCAAACTGTAGTGAATGTTGCGTTCTATAATTCTATTCAACTTCAAAATAAAATTCTTCACTACGAATAATGTGAGGAATTGCAAGTGGGAAACTGGATTCGAAATTATTTAAACTCATTTCATAAAGACAATACTTTTTTGTCAACATATGAAGAACTGTGTGTATTGCAATAATTGCAATGTAAATGCATATTGCATCTGTCTGGTTTTTATGCAAAGTAACAAAAGAGACAAAAATTAACGAACCAGAGTGTAGTGAAGAATTAAGGTATGCAAAGTAATATTTGGCAGGGAAAGTCACTGGTGATAAATCGCTACGGGTGGCACCGTGATTGCGTGATTTTCGGAGAATCAAATTTTTTTCGGGGTGACGTATAGATTTTCGGGGAAATACTCGAAAATTCGGGGATAGTGCAAGCCCTGCTTGATTTCTAATCAGGAAAGTCAAAATACTAAACCACACGAGAAGGAAAAGCTCCGACTTTACGGTTGACGCAATAAAGAATTGCTGCAAAATTAATTTAAAGTCGACCGAACGCTGCCGCCTTTGCCGGTGGCGGCGTGCCAGCGGCGTTCGACCGGGCCTCTTGTCGGAGGCGTTCGGTCGATCCGCCGGCGCGGCGCCGGGGTCTAAATACTATCATTTTTACTTAAAAAGACAATAGCTTTTGTTTTGTTTTTCTGTCACAATTCCAACCTTTGATTTGAATTACTATTGAACATGCTATTTAAATGTCTCCTTAGTCAAATTCAATATGATGAAAATTCGATCTTGAGTTAAAAACTCAATAGATATAAAGCTTCGTAGCGCAGTAATACTATTACTGGTAAATTGTTTAGATCAGAAGAAAGGAATAATTGCACTGTTTCAATTTTTTTTTTAAGCTATATCGAATAAATAATAATAACAAAGTATTTTACTTTCTTTTTCTATTTGATCAACTATTTTTCTATTTGATCATGTTATGAAGGAAATTATTATGAAAAGTGATTTGCCTAGTACGTTTTGCTGCAACCTAATGATATGCATATTTTTATTTCCATAGGGTATGTTGTTTCTCTCCATTCACTGTGTTCAATTTTTGTGTACCGAAATAAACCCTTTTGTCACATTTCAATTAATTCTCTTTAAATTTTGCGTCAAAATAATGAAATTGATGGCGATTTTCAATAAAATTTATAAAACGCGATATAAGTAAGAGCAATAAGGTTTCACTTTATTAATCATTATCAGCATGGAAGTTGAAACTTTTGGTGCTTTTTATAAGAGTCAAAGGGACTGATGCCATCCCGTTTCCCTCCCAAGCCCTTTTTCGCTACCCTTCGTGCAAAGATATTAGATTAAAATTAGGTATTTTGTTCAAAATAGTCAAAATGTCATGAAGTTTCACCATAACACCCTCATATGTTTTGTTATACCCAGGATATAGCCCCCCACCAATTCTCAATTAAAGTACTACACCTCAGATATATGAATCTTAATTGTCAGATTTGCAGCTCCCTTCCCCTCAATTAGTTTCTAACAACCCTTTCAACAAGCCCTGAAAGTTTCAACTTAATACCCTCGACTGTTCTTAGGCTTTTGTTGATAGTAATTTTTTAAAAACCCTTGTGCAAATACCCTAAATAAGCGTATTCTGTCTTGTCAGTGTTGTTTAAATTGCTCTCACGTTTTTTCTTTAATTAATTTTTTTACCCCTTCCTCAACGTGACTAAAGGCTATTGCTGAGAGTAAAACAAAATTCTTCTTATCTGTCTGCTTTTTACCTTTTTTTTTGTGATTTTGTGTTTTAAAATCAGGTGATAACTTGAAACCCTGCTATTCAAATTTTGCTTACTCAAGGTAAAAACCGCCTTCTAAATCCGTTTGCATTCGTCAAAAGACAACTGCCCTTTTTTGTACATTATGATCTCTTCTGCATTGATAATTTTTGGTAATCTTACAGTCTGGCCTTTCAAGCATTTATCCCAATTTGAACTGGTATGTGTAAGACCTGAGGGAAACGTGTCTTTCGTCGTTTTTTTTTTTTTATCCAAACTTTTTCGGCTACCCCAAAAATTTACCTTCAACATATGATGTGTATTCTATTAGCTCTTCCTATTTTAGTTACAATAATTCATAACATTTGTTGTAATATTTCCTATCCATCACTTATGGTTTGGTTTACAACACAGTGTACTTTTTGATCGTTAAGGGTTTCCTTTTCGCTCTTTCGTTGCATTAGAATAACTAATTTTAAAGCTAATATAATTATCATTATGAGGGAGAGAAGAGAGATCGAAAATAAAATTTGTTGTTAAAACATATGGAAGCATATACTGTTTTTTTTTCTGTAGACTTTTCAAACATATTGAAAAATGTGTTTTTGTTTTCGGTTTGGAGTTTTGATTGTTTGTTTTATTCGTTTTTTTGTTGTTTTTTTAACTCTATAGACTTTTAAATTTTAGTTCACTTATCACCACACGTGTCTGGAATGTACTTAGAAGGAAATATGTCACTAGTTGTTTCAAAATATCCATCTAACAGTGGTTTCTCAAATGCATGTGGATCGGAATCTGAAGGAAAAGGCTTAGAAAATAAGAAAACTGGTTTGAAAAGTTGCCTGCAAAGTAAAAAGTATAGAAAATTGGAAAGATATCAAAGAACTCATAAAGAGAGAAAAACATATAAATCTGACGTGTGTGACAAGTTATTTCCTCGAATGCAGCATTTGAACAAGCACCAAAGAGTGCATATTGGTTAAAAACCTTTTAAGTGTAATGTTTGTGATAAAACATTTTCATTAGCACAAAATTTGAACACCCATAAAAGAGTGCATACGGGTGAAAAACCATTTAAGTGCGTTGTTTGTGACCAAACCTTTTCTACAGCATCAAATTTGAACAACCATCAAAGAGTGCACACGGGTGAGAAGCCGTTTAAGTGTGATGTATGTGACAAGACCTTTTCTCGTACTGATACTTTGAACAGACATCATAGACTGCATACGGGTGAGAAACCGTTTAAGTGTGATGTTTGTGATCAATTCTTTTCGGTAGCATCAAGTTTGAACACCCATGAAAGAGTGCATACGGGTGAGAAACCGTTTAAGTGTGATGTTTGTGATCAATTCTTTTCTGTAGCATCAAGTTTGAACACCCATGAAAGAGTGCATACGGGTGAAAAACCGTTTAAGTGTAATGTCTGTGACAAAACCTTCTCATTAGCAAATAATTTGAACACCCATAAAAGAGTGCATACGGGTGAGAAGACGTTTAAGTGTGATGTTAACATATTGTGATGTTACGTTAAGGTGATGTGATGTTAACATGATGAAAACATATTGAAACATATACGGTACTTTTTTTCTGTTGACTTCTAAAACATATCGAAAGATATTTTTTTTGTTTTCGGTTTATTGAGTTTTAATATTTTTTTATTCGATTTTTTTTTACTCTAGAGTTTTAAAACATATTGAAAGATGTGTTTTTGTTTTTGGTTTTTGAGTTTTTATTTTTTTATTTTATTCGTTTTTTTGTTTGTGTTTTTTAACTCTATGGACTTTTAAATTTTATGTCACTTATCACCACACGTGTCTGGAATGCACTTACATGGAAATATGTCACTAGTTCTTTCAAAAAGTCCGTCTACGAATGGTTTCTCAAATACATGTGCATCGGAATCTGATGGAAAAGGCTTAGAAAATAAGAAAACTGGTTTGAAAAGTTGCCTGCAAAGTAAAAAGTATTGAAAATTGGAAAGCTTTCAAAGAACTCAAATAGAGAAAAAAACATATAAATGTGAGGTATGTGACAAGTTATTTCCTCGAATGCAGCATTTGAACAAACACCAAAGAGTGCATATTGGTGAAAAACCGTTTAAGTGTAATGTTTGTCATAAAACATTTTCATTGGCACAAAATTTGAACACCCATAAAAGAGTGCATGCGGGTGAAAAACCGTTTAAGTGTAACGTTTGTGATAAAACATTTTCATCGCGAAAAAATTTGAACACCCCTAAAAGAGTGCATACGGGTGAGAAACCATTTAAGTGCGGTGTTTGTGACCAAACCTTTTCTACAGCATCAAGTTTGAACACCCATCAAAGAGCGCACACGGGCGAGAAGCCGTTTAAGTGTGATGTATGTGACAAGACCTTTTATCTCGCACAAAATTTGAACACACATCGAAAAACGCTTATCGGTGAGAAACCGTATAAATGTGATGTATGTGACAAGACGTTTTCTCAATTTGCGCATTTGAATAAACATAAAAGAATACATACTGGTAAAAAACCGTTTAAATGTGATGAATGTGACAAGACCTTTTCTCTACCTGCAAGTTTGAAAACACATCATAGAATATATACGGGTGAAAACCGTTCAAGTGTAATGTTTGTGACAAAACCTTTTCTCATTCATCACATTTGAACCTGTACCAAAGAGTACATACAGGTGAAAAACCGTTTAAGTGTGATGTTTGTGACAAGACCTTTTCTCAACCTGCAATTTAGAAAACGCATCAAAGAATGCATACGGGTGAAAAATCATTTAAGTGTGATGTTTGTGACAAAACCTTTTCTCAACCTGCAAATTTGAAAACGCATCAAAGAATGCATACTAGTGAAAAACCGTTGTAACATACTAGTGAAATTGTTGTAACACCAGCTGTATCCTCATTGGTTTGTGGCTATTATTCTCACAACCACTTAGTAATACATCGAATTAGTTTTTTTTTCAAATGTTTTCCATGTATTTAGTTTCTTTAGCAAATTCATTATCATCCTGTGAAAAGTAGTGATACATATTTGCTTGATTGTAACAAATGTGATGTATGTAAGAAATGCTTATACAGGTGAGAGACTATTCAAAAGATGATTTTGTCCAAGAAGTGTTTGCCTTGACTGGACTATTTGAACACGCAAAAAAAGTGTGTACAGGTGAGAAACTCAAAAGAGTAGAAATTGCAATAAATAGCCGAGTCAAACTCAAAACCAGCAAAAACTAACATGAGTAGGTTGTATAACCCCCATGCCTTCTCAAGACCAGGACACAATTTGCACTTTACTAAAACAAACAGCAATAAAAAAACAAATGACCCTGGATTGTCAGTTTCATTGACATATACTGATATGTATTCCTTAAAGTTTTGATAATTTTTAATTTATGAAAGTAAGAAAAGTGAAACATTACATACGCATTTTGTTTTCAGTAAAGTGCAAATTCTGATCTGATCTTGAGAAGGCTCTGGGGCTACCAGCCCTATTCATATTAATTTTTTCTTGTTTTGAGTTTGACTCGGCAACTTATCGTAGTTTCTGTTCATTTTGAGTTTCATTTATTAATTGATAGTGATTTGTGGTAGTTTTACACTTGGAACATTTTACTTTATTTTTGCTCATTCTAGGCTTAATGGAGCTCTACTTTTCTTTGAAAACCTTGTTTAGTGGAAGAAGTTTTTTTTAATTAAATTCTGTTTGTTTTTTATTGACCTAGTCTTTTTCATAGAAAAAATAATATTTTATGTTTTTTCAGTTATTTTTTATAAGAATCCATAGTATAGGTTGCTATTTGTATATTGGAGAAACTTTTTCAACAATTTTCAACCCTGACAAAGACAGTATTTTTTAATTCAATTTTAGAGCTTCTGAAGTGGACCTGAAATATAAAACTTATTATCATTCCCAAAAGATACTATCTACACTCTTTGACAACATGGATACACTTACATTCTTTTTATTTATTTAAATTGTAAGAACAGAAATAGTAATAGTTGTATCCCCAAAGGTTTCAACTTAATCTCGATATATTGCTGAGTCGTTCTCGATATATTGCTGAGGTGTCTTATTGGCAACCATAAACACAATGCCTTTTGATTTAATTTAAAGCAGTATTTAGTTTTAGAGCATAATGGGCTAGTTGCATAATTGCGGAGGGTCGACATGCCTAATATCACTAAAGATATAGTTGCTGGACTTTTCTACTATGCTGAACAAAATGGCTGTCTCATAATTTTGACTGGATGTGTTTTGAAAATGAATGGGCTTGGGAGAAAGGTTGCTTGCCCTCCAATCTCTTGTTACTCTTAAAAAGGGCACCAGAACTTTTAATTTTGATTTGAACTAGCTCCTTTAAAAGTTTCAATGATATTTCGAGCTATAATAGAATGGTCTTGCCTATGATATTGCGAAATCTCCCATAAGTTACCCTTAAAGGTCTAGATTAATAATATAAGTTCTTCAGATATTGCTTTGTCAACTTTTTGTAAGTCCACATGCTCATAGTTTTTTCTTTTTATTTAGTTCAACATCCGCCTAATTATCCTTAAAAGCTTTACCTTAATACCCTTAGCTTGCGCTGTAGCATTATACGCCTAGCACCTTTGGTTTTTTCAATATCCCTTTCAACACACGCTGAAATTTTCAGCTTAATACCTACCATCAACCATTCCTGAAGTATTTCTGATGTGTCCGCTAGACAACCTCTGTGGGCATAGTGTGTTACAATTTAGTTCCATATAGTTTCTGTATATCCCAAAAATTTCTTATTAATATCCTTTTTTTAATAGCAGTAGTTGTAATTATAGCTGTAGAATTAATTATAGTAGCCTAAGTTTTAGTAGCAGTTGTAGTAGTAAGCCTTAGTAGTGAAGTAGTGAGTAGCTTTAGTAGTGAAATTTTGTTTATGATGTGTGATTGGGTATTACCTATTGTAAATGAAGTGGTATGGGTCATAATGTAGATGGGGTAGGGCAGATGCTTAAAGGAGTCTATTTTAATATACAAATTGTCTAAATATTAATTAGCCTTCAGATAAATATAGAAAGGGGGGAATTAACCTCTGAACCACCTTCAGGTAAACCAAAGCCGAAATAAGGAAGCTATGGGGTGATGTAGATTTTATCCGAAATTGAGATTACAAACCAACATTTTAATTCTTAATTAGAATAACTGAGAAGAGCGCTCGCCAATCAATCAATTTACAGTTGTTGATATGCACAATGTAACAGCAAGAAATAGGACGTCTGTGGTGACGGTACCAATTGCAAAAAGATCAGAACTTAAATTAAAAAAAAACTTCAAATGAATTAAACAAGTTTTATTGGTATCTCCTTTGTCATCAATTAGTTCGTCTATTATAATGACAGCTTCTGTCACACATACACACCGTTTAAGAGCCGTCTTCAAGGCTAAATATACCATCAGTTGCAGAACCGTAAAATTTTTTGTGGTGCCGAAACGTCCAACATCCCCAATCAGGAAAACTTGTAGATTCCCGATACTGTGTCTACTGTGTGACTATTTTAATATAAGTAGTCCTTATATACTAACATCGGTTGAATTTTATAAGAAAACTTTGGTAAGGTACAATCTTTTCATTGCTAATTTTTGGCCAAAAAAAAAGTAAATGAAAGTGGAAACATAGACAACTAATGGGTAAAAAATTAAGATTATCATGCTATTCGAGTTTAGGTCAAAATTTTAACAATAATCGGACTGTAGAATTAGGGATGTATAAGAGTGGAAAATTATTCAAATCAATGATTGTAAATCTGTTTAATTTGGTATCTCCTATAGGACCAAGGCCATCTTGTTACAACTTTGAATATAGATGAATATTGATCATCTATTTTATTATAAAATATAATCATGTTCTATTATGCTTTAAGTGCTTATTTGTTTAAATAGATTAGTTTTTGCTTCATTATTAAAAATGTGTCGTAATTATTGTTTAAAAAGAAGGAAAACAGGCCTTCACGAGTCAATACAACAAGACATTTTCTGATTCAAGTTTTCTTGGTTCTGCAGCTTCAATTGAAGTACTTATATAATTGATACGTGTATTTGATACTGTTACTGATGTATTTGATGTATTAAATATCCTCCCTTTTGACAACTTGGATGTACATAATGTCCTTAGATTTATTTCACCATCTCCTGAAAGTTTTAACATAATACATTTAGCCGTTCCTGAGATATTGAAAATGCCCCCTTTTGACAACCTCGATACATATTATGATTTTTTTATGCATGTCAAGAAAGTTTCAACTTCATAACCCTAACTATTCTTTAATACTGCAGCCGTTTTGACAACATCAAAGCACATAGTATCATCTGGTTTAGTTCAACATTCCCCTTAGCACGCTCCTATTCGTTCTCTATATAAAGTAGCAGGTGTTTTTCATGACCAGGATGCATGTAGGTATCTTTTGAGCTACATGAACATCCCTCAACTTAATACCCTAACTTTCAACTTAATACCTTCAACCTAATACCCTTTCACTCTTGAGATATCGAAACTACGCCCATTTAACAAACTGGATGCAGGTTTTTCATTAACTTTATTTAAGCATCCTCAACACTCCATGAAAGTTTTAACCTGGTAATCTTGGCTGATCTTCAGTACTCGAAGCAGGGCCATCACGTATGGGGGACGCCCCCGACTATTTTTGGTATCTCGGTAAAAAAAAGGAGTCGATAAAATCGTGGCGCTTTGTGCCACGATTTTTCCGACGCCGCTAAAATACTTTGTTCGGTTCAATAAAAACCACGGAAATGCTGATATGTCATCTACAGACATTTCAAACTTGGTCGGTAAACGCAGCATTTTTACGGACTCCTACCGTAATTTTATAGATATTGCAACAATTTTCCATTTTGCTGATTAACAGTATTAAAATAATGGCCGAAATCTAAATGATATGTAATATAATATTCAATCATATGTACTGAATTCTGAAACTAGGTTGGTAAATGCAGCGGTTTTACCAACTCGTACAGTGATTTTACGCATTGTATTCGAAACAGATATTATGGTATTTTTTTACAAAAACAGTTTGTAAAAATGACCAGCTAGTTGGTAAAACCTCTTGCTCCCCCCTCCTCCCCCCAAACATTTTGGCTACTAACGAGCATAAAGGAAACTACGCCTTTTTGACAATTTGTTTCAACATGATGTCTTTTGAATTACTTTTCTACCATCCTTAATGTGCCCTGGAAGTTTCAACTCCATACCGTCAGACCTCCGTGAGATATAGCAGATACTCCCTTTTGACAACCAGGATACACATAGAATCTCTTGGTTTAGTTCAATATCCTCCTCAGTTTGCCCTAGATTTCAGCTTGATACCCTAAGCCGTCCCTGAAATATTGTAGGTATGCCTTTTTGACAACCCATTTGAACATCTTGTCCTTTGATTAAATTTTAGGTCCCCCTCTGCATTCCTTGCAAGTTTTAACTTATTAAATGTAACCGTTCCTGAAATCTAGCCAATTATTTTGACAATTATTTTTCTTAAGACTTCCCCTTCTATTACCTGTCCTATACCCCCCTGAAATGTTAGTTACTACTTTGAAAATACTGGGTTGTTACCTTCTCTAGCGATTTAAAATAGGATTATCATATTAACCATATTTTTAAACGCGTAAATACCACAATTTCCCTCTTTAAACTCTTTAAAAATGTCCTAATTTGTACTATTTGATATTTTACCTTTCATTTTTACGCCCAATCCTTGACTACGCCTTCCCAGTTCGGCATCCTGGTATTTCCAATGAATTGTCTGAAAGGATAGAGGCAGTCCACAAAAAGTGCCTAAGAACTATTTTCTTAGAGGGAACTAGAGATATAAAGGGTAAAGTCCTTTATGTCTTATTTTTGTCGGAAAGAGAATCGCCTCATCCTTAAAGAAAAGAGAAGATAATTTCCTAAACCACATTGGCCTGAAATCACATAAAGAAATAAAAACGATCAAAAATGGGGTTTTTATAGGCCAAATTAATATACTTAGAAAACAAAGCGAATATTTCGAGAGGACAAACGCCTCTCTTCTTCAGCGCGAAACGAAACGATGTATCAATAAAAGCCAAAAATTAAAAGAATTAAAACCAAATACCTAACAACCATAAAAGTGAGTTATTCGCCAATATCCGCGATTTGCACAAAATCCAAAAAATATGATCTGCCATCGACGGATACTAGCGAACAACTGAACAAAAGAAAGGAATCAATTCATTCACTCGAAAAACAAAAACAAAACGAACCAGCAATTAAATAAGTTGGAAAACTATGTCATTTGATTTCGGATTTTAATTAAGGCATTTCTTGCAGACACCCTTTGAGACCTAAGGCGTTGTTCACGTGTTTGATTAGATGACTGAGAAAGTGGTTCAAGGTTTATTTCAGGGATCACTAAAGTATCGGCTTCTCTTTTGAGAAAACCGAAATATAACTCATTTATTCTTAAATCACCGGAATCTCTGTTTAAAGCTAGACCTAAATGTTGGTATTTATAAATTTCAACAGCTTCTCTGTAGTGCTGGACAATACCCTTATCATTCGAAATAAGACTAGCTTGATTAAACAAAATAGTATGGTCTGGTTTTTCGAAAATGTGCTCTGCAAGGGCAGAGTCAAAATTTTCCGGTTTTTTCCGCTTTTTAAGTGTATTATTAATTGAGCTAGAATGCTGAGTTAATCTATCTGTTAGTCGCTGATTAGTTCTTCCAATATACCAAAGACCACACGAACAAGGAATTCTGTAGACACCGGAGATAGCTGTAACAGAAGAGAACTTGTAAACTTTCAAAAATTCTAATCTTGGGACAAATTTTCGTAGAATGCTTAACAACTCCCAAGTTGATAGAGAACAGAAGGAATAACTTAGAAGACGGTGCTATGATTTTGTTAAGAAACTTTGTGAGGAGGTTAAAAAAAGGTTTCCATCCTATTTGACTCTGCTTTCATCGATGTATCTCCTCTCTCTAGAAAACTGTCTTAGCCAAAGTGGATGTAACTTTGACCACCTACCTATCTTTCTTTTGGTCGGTGACCCGAATAAGAATTTAAGAAAAATGGAATCATTTGAAGATCAATGGCAAAGGCTTCTGTCAGAAAATTGGTTTACGGTTTCAGATAAAGGCACTTCCATGTCAACTGAAGGACTCTGGGTCGCTGCAAAGTACTACACAAATGCAACCGTTGAGTTTTCATTTAGAAAGCTTGCTTATGCTGTGCTTGACCACCTTGCTCTTCCAGTGTCAAACGCTGATACTCAATACCTGAGGTATTGGTATTACCAGTGTCAATACCTAAGGTACTGGTATTGGTATTGGATTTCCTTCTATCTCCTAAGTTTTAACCCATATTAACAATAAAACTTTCTGTAATGGTGGTACCTGTCTGATTTTCTTTAATCCTAGGTTTTAAAAATAATGGATAAATATTGAATGCATAATAATTAGGAATACACGCTCCATGGATTAAATGGGCGGATAGAACGAAGCTGAAACTTAAAACGAACAAAGTTATCACCCCTCTATTTTTGCCGTCATAAATTGATTAGCGCTCTACTGATAGCAAAAAAATTGAATAAAGGTTGTTCTCTCACTGCTAAAAAAAAAACGGCACTTAGTGGGCTGTACCTATCATCAATACTTGCCCCTGAGCCTCTGGAGCATATATATCCGGTAAATTTGCCAGTTATATGCTAAAAACTTGGGACAAAATAGTACAGATGTGAATTTTCTGTTTGTTACTAGGTATTCTTTTAAAGATTCTGGAAAACTTTTATAAAACTTAGCCTAGACTAGGCTATAGTGGAGGGGTTACATTGGCTAAAACCCCCCAGTGCTTGGCCGATGCATAATCTTTGACAAGTAGGCTATCCTGATCAAAATACACTCATCCTAAACATTTAAAACAGGCCCCAAATCTTGGGCACAATGTATAGGTTTAGGCAGTTGGTATTGGTGGTAAATTTGCAGGTGGCACAATAATTTAGCTAAGATGAAAGTAAATACATCATTTCATGCCTTTTTTATGCTATTTCATAATCCAATAATCGCTTTTGCTGTAAATTGTGTATTGAGCCCTTGAAGGGGCCCTGAAGGTATTTTATATGAATTATGAAAGAGCATAAAAAGTATCAAATGATGTTTCCACTTTCATTCTAGTAGATTATATGGTCCATTGCAAAGTTACCATGAAATTTACCCACCCCCACCCGCCTAATGTGCAAATATATACCCTGAATTGTTGACAACAAAGTTTCAAATTGCAAAAATCAGTGCTATTTTTGTTGACAGCATTTGATAACTTGAAACATTAGGAAAACAGTTTATATTTGTGTTGCCCAATAAATAAGGTTTGAATTATTATAAATAAACATTTTTTGAATATATTAGTCTTGAGGAACTTATTTATAAGCTAGAGATATGTTTTTAATAACTTTTCAGTAATTGAATTAGTTTTGAAAACTTCTTTGTATTGTTACAAAAATGAAATACCTTTGGCGCCCCTTTAAGGCTCAAGAAGCAATTTGCAACATAAGCAATTATTGAATTATGAAAGAGCATAAAAACAGGCATCAATTGATTCTATAAAGAGTTTGAATGAAAGTGAATTCTAGAAAGAGTTTGTTACTTACTTAGAATTTTGTCATAATTTTTTGAATGAAATGTCTATTATGTATCCAGGAGGAGAATTCAAGAAAGAGTTTGTTACTTACTTACAATTTTTTTCATTATTTCTTGAATGAAATTTCTACATTGTGTATCCAAGAGGTGACTTCAAGAAAGAGTTTGTTACTTACTTACAATTTTTCATTAATTCTTGAATGAATTATCCGTGTATTGTATTCAAGAGGTGAAATCAAAAAAAAGTTTGTTACTTACTTACAATTTTTTTTATAATTTATTGAATGAAATGTCTTTATTGTGTATCCATGAGGAGAAATCAAGAAAGAGTTTGTCACTTACTTACAATTTTTTCATAATTTCTTGTGTTACTTACTTACAATTTTTTCATAATTTATTGAATGAAAGTTCAGTATTGTGTATCCAAGAGGTGAATTCAAGAAAGAATTTGTTACTTACTTACAATTTTTTTCAGAATTTCTTGAATGAAATATCTATATTGTGTATCCAGGAGGCAAATTCAAGAAATAATTTGTTACTTACTTACAATTTTTTCATAATTTCTTGAATGAAATTTCCGTATTCTTTATCCAAGAGGTGAAAACAATAAAGAGTTTATTACTTCCTTGCAATTTTTTCACAATTTCTTGAATGAAATATCTGTATTGTGTATCCAAGAGGTGAAATCAATAAAGAGTTTGTCACTTATTTACAATTTTTTCATAATTTCTTGAGTGAAATTGCTGCATTGTGTGTCCAGGAAGCGAACTCAAGAGAGTTTGCTGCTTACTTAAAATTTTTCATAATTTCTTGAGTGAAATTGCTGTATTGTGTGCCCAGGAAGTGAATGCAAGAAAGAGTTTGTTTAAAATTTTCTTCATAATGTCCTGAGTTAAATTTCTGTATTGTGCATCCAAACAGCCAATTCAAGAAAGAGTTTGTTACTTACTTAGAACTTAGTCATAATTTCTTGAATGAGATGTCTTTATTGTGTATCCAGGTGGCGAGTCCAAGAAAGAATTTGTTACTTACTTACAATTTTTTTCATAATTTTTTGAATGAAATATCTGTATTGTGTATCCAGGATGCGAATCCAAAAAATAATTTGTACTTACTAACAATTTTTTATAATTTCTTGAATGAAATTTCCGTATTTTGTATCAAAGAGGTGAAAACAATAAAGAGTTTATTTACAATTTTTTTCATAATTTCTTGAATAAAATATCTGTATTGTGCATCCAAGAGGTGAAATCAATAAAGAATTTGTTACTTACTTACAATTTTTTCATAATTTCTTGAATGAAATTTCCATATTGTGTATCCAAAAGGTGAATTTAAGAAAGAATTTGTTTTCTTACTTGCAATTTTTTTCATAATTTCTTGAATGAAATGTCTCTATTGGGTATCCAGGAGGAGAAATAAAGAAAGAATTTGTTACTTCTCTCACTCTTTTTGCCAGTGTGTCTGGGCGGGTGTTTGCTTATTCCAATGCATGTCTTTCTCGGTTTGTGTATCTGAATCTACGTATTTGTATGTGTTTTTGTCTCTCTCACTCTTTTTGCCTGTGTGTCTGGGCGGGTGTTTGCTTATTACAATGCATGTCTCTCTTGGTTTGTGCGTCTGAATCTATGTATTTGTATGTGTTTTTGTCACTCACTCTTTTTGCTTGTGTGTCTGGGCGGGTGTATGCTTATTCCAATGCATGTCTTTCTTGGTTTGTGCGTCTGAATCTACGTATTTGTATGTGTTTTTGTCTCTCACTCTTTTCACCTGTGTTTCTGGGCGGGTGTTTGCTTATTCCAATGCACGTCTTTCTCGGTTTGTGTGTCTGAATCTACCTATTTGTATGTTTTTTTGTCTCTCTCGCTCTTTTTGCTTGTGGGTCTGGGTAGGTGTTTGCTTATTCCAATGCATGTCTTTCTTGGTTTGTGTGTCCGAATCTACGTATTTGTATGTGTTTTTGTCTCTCACTTTTTGCCTGTGTGTCTGGGCAGGTGTTTGCTTATTCCAATGCATGTCTTTCTTGGTTTGTGTGTGTGAATCTACATATTTGTATATATTTTTGTCTCTCTCCCTTTTTTTGCTTGTGTCTGGGCAGGTTTGTGCATATTCCAATGCATGTCTTACTCGGTTTGTGTGTCTGAATCTACGTATTTGTATGTGTTTTTGTCTCTCTCACTTTTTGCCTGTTTGTTTCTAGGCAGGTGTGTGCTTATTGTAATTCAGGTCTTTCTCGGTTTGTGTGTTTCAATCTACACATTTGTATGTGCTTTTGTCTCTCTCCATCTATTTGATCGTGTGTCTGGGTAGGTGTTTGCATATTCACATACATGTCTTTCTAGGTTTGTGTTTCTGAATCTACGTATTTGTATGTGTTTTTGTCTCTCACTTTTTGCATGTGTGTCTGGGCAGGTGTTTGCTTATTCTAATGCATGTCTTTCTTGGTTTGTGTGTTTGAATCTACGTATTTGTATGTGTTTTTGTCTCTCTCACTCTTTTTGCCTGTGTGTCTGGGTGGGTGTTTGCTTATTCCAATGCATGTCTTTCTCGGTTTGTGTCTGGATCTACGTATTTGTAGGTTTTTTTGTCCCTCTCACTCTTTTTGCCTGTGTGTCTGGGCGGGTGTTTTCTTATTCCGATGCATTTCTTTCTCGGTTTGTGTGTTTGAATCTACGTATTTGTATGTGTTTTTGTCTCTCTCACTCTTTTTGCTTTTGTGTCTGGGCAGGTGTTTGCTTATTCCAATGCATATCTTTCTCGGTTTGTGTGTCTGAATCTAAGTAGTTGTATGTTTTTTTCTCTCTCACTCTTTTTGCCTGTGTGTCTGGGCAGGTGTTTGCTTATTCAAATGCATGTCTTTCTCTGTTTGTGTGTCTGAATCTATGTATTTGTATGTGTTTTGTCTCTCACTCTTTTTTCCTGTGTGTCTGGGCGGGTGTTTGCTTATTGCAATGCATGTCTTTCATGGTTTGTGTGTTTGAATCTACCTATTTGTATGTGTTTTTGTCTCTCTCACTCTTTTTCCTTGTGGGTCTGGGCAGGTGTCTTTCTGCAATGCATGTCTTTCTCGGTTTGTGTGTCTGAATCTACGTAGTTGTATGCATGTCTTTCTCGGTTTGTGTGTCTGAATCTATGTATTTGTATGTGTTTTTGTCTCTCTCACTCTTTTTACATGTTTGTCTGGGCAGGTGTTTGCTTATTCTAATGCAGGTCTTTCTTGGTTTGTGTGTTTGAATCTACCTATTTGTATGTGTTTTTGTCTCTCTCACTCTTTTTGCTTGTGTGTTTGGGTATGTCTTTGCTTTTTTCGATGCCTGTCTTTCTCTGTGTGTGCTTCTGAATATACGCTTGTGTATGTGGTTTAGTCACCCTGACTCTTTTTTTTTTTGAGTCTGGGCAGGTGGTTTCTTATTCCAATTAATGTCTTTCTCGGGTTATGTGCCTGCATCTACGTATATGTATGTGTTTTTGTCTCTCTCTTTTTGAATGTGTGTCTGGGCAGGTGTTTGCTTATTCCAATGCATGTCTTTCTTGGTTTGTGTGTTTGAATCTACGTATTTGTATGTGTTTTTGTCTCTCTCACTCTATTTGCCTGTGTGTCTGGGCGGGTGTTTGCTTTTTCCAATGCATGTCTTTCGTGGTTTGTGTGTCTGTATCTTCGTCTTTGTTTGTGTTTTTGTCTCTCTCACTCTTTTTGCCTGTGTGTCTGGGCTGGTGTTTGCTTATTCCAATGCATGTTTTTCTCGGTTTGTGTGTCTGAATCTACGTATTTGTAAGTATTTTTGTCTCTCTAACTCTTTTTGCTTTTGAGTCTGGGAAGGTGTTTGCTTATTCCAATGCATATCTTTTTCGGCTTTTGTGTCTGAATCTACGTAGTTGTATGTGTTTTTGTCTCTCTCATTCTTTTTGATTGTGAATCTGGGCGGGTGTTTGCTTATTCCAATGCATGTCTTTCTCGGTTTGTGTGTCTGAATCTGTATTTGTATGTGTTTTTGTCTCTCTCACTCTTTTTACCTGTGTGTCTGGGCGGGTGATTGCTTATTGCAATGCATGTCTTTCTTGGTTTGTGTTTCTGAATCTACCTATATGTATGTGTTTTTTTCTCTCTCACTATTTTTTGCCTTTCTGCCTGGGGGGATGTATGCCTATTCAAGTGCGTGTCTTTCTCGGTTTGCGCATCTGAATCTACTTATTTGGATGTGTTTTTGTCTCTCTCACTCTTTTTGAGTGTATGTCTGGGCGGGTGTTTGCTTATTACAATGCATGTCTCTCTTGGTTTGTGTGTCTGAATCTATGTATTTGTATGTGTTTTTGTCACTCACTCTTTTTGCTTGTGTGTCTGGGCGGGTGTATGCTTATTCCAATGCATGTCTTTTTCGGTTTGTGTTTGAATCTAACTATTTGTATGTGTTTTTGTCTCTCTCACTCTTTTTGCTTGTGGGTCTGGGTTTTATGTGTAGTTGTATGTGTTTTTGTCTCTCTCATTCTTTTTGTCTGTGTGTTTGGGCAGGTGTTTGCTTATTTCTATGCATGTCTTTCTCAATTTTTGTTTCTGAATCTAATTATTTGTATTTGTTTGTGTCTCTCATTCTTTTTGATTGTGTGTCTGGGCGGGTGTTTGATTATTCAAATGCATGTCTTTCTTGGATTGTGTGTCTGAATCTGTGTATTTGTATGTGTTTTTGTCTCTCTCACTCTTTTTACCTGTGTGTCTGGGCGGGTGTTTGCTTATTGCAATGCATGTCTTTCATGGTTTGTGTGTTTGAATCTACCTATTTGTATGTGTTTTTGTCTCTCTCACTCTTTTTGCTTGTGGGTCTGGGCAGGTGTCTTTCTGCAATGCATGTCTTTCTCGGTTTGTGTGTCTGAATCTACGCAGTTGTATGCTTGTCTTTCTCGTTTTGTGTGTCTGAATCTGTGTATTTGTATGTGTTTTTGTCTCTCTCACTCTTTTTAACTGTTTGTCTGGTCAGGTGTTTGCTTATTGCAAAGCATGTCTTTCTATGTTTGTGTGTTTCAATCTACCTATTTGTCTGAGTTTTTGTCTCTCTCAATCTTTTTGCTTGTGGGTCTGGGCAGGTGTTTGCTTATTCCAATGCATGTCTTTCTCGGTTTGTGTGTCTGAATCTACGTATTTGTATGTGTTTTTCTCTCACTTTTTGCCTGTGTGTCTGGGCAGGTGTTTGCTTATTCAAATGCATGTCTTTCTTGGTTTGTGTGTTTGAATCTAACTATTTGTATGAGTTTTTGTCTCTCTCACTCTTTTTGCTTGTGGGTCTTGGCGGGTGTTTGCTAATTTCAATGCATGTCTCTCTCTGTTTGTGAGTCTGAATTTACGTCTTTGTATGTGTTTTTGTCTCTCTCAATCTGTTGCCCCGTATGTTTGAACGGTTATTCTCCTCTTCCAGTGCATGTCTTTTCCCGGTAATGTGACTGAATCGTCTTGTTTATATTTTTTAGGGTATCTCGGTATATGTTTGCTGGTTTACCTGGGCAGGTGTTCGCTTCTTCCAATGTATGTCTTTCTTTGTTTGTGTGTTTGAATCTACGTATTTGTATGTGTTTTTGTCTCTCTCACTCTTTTTGCGTGTGGGTCTGGGCAGGTATTTGCTTATTCCAATGCATGTCTTTCTCGGTTTGTGTTTCTGAATCTACGTATTTGTATGTGTTTTTGTTTCTCACTTTTTGATGTGTGTCTTGGCAGGTGTTTACTTATTCCAATGCATGTCTTTCTTGGTTGGTGTGTTTGAATCTACGTATTTGTATGTGTTTTTGTCTCTCTCTCTTTTTGTCTGTGTGTCTGGGTGGGTGTTTGCTTATTCCAATGCATGTCTTTCTCGGTTTGTGTGTCTGAATCTACGTCTTTGTATGTGTTTTTGTCTCTCTCACTCTTTTTGCCTGTGTATCTGGGCGGGTGTTTGCTTATTCCGATGCATGTCTTTCTCGGTTTGTGTGTCTGAATATACGTATTTGTATGTGGTTTTGTCTCTCTCACTCTTTTTTCTTTTGAGTCTGGGCATGTGTTTGCTTATTCCAATGCATGTCTTTCTCGGTTTGTGTGTCTGCGTCTTTGTATTTGTATGTGTTTTTGTCTCTCTTACTCTTTTTGCCTGTGTATATGGGCGGGTGTTTGCTTATTTCAATGCATGTCTGTCACGGTTTGTGTGTTTGAATCTACCTATTTGTATGTGTTTTTGTCTCTCTCACTCTTTTTCCTTGTGGGTCTGGGCAGGTGTCTTTCTCCAATGCATGTCTTTCTCGGTTTGTGTCTGAATCTACGCAGTTGTATGCATGTCTTTCTCGGTTTGTGTGTCTGAATCTAAGTATTTGTCTGTGTTTTTGTCTCTCTCACTCTTTTTTCCTGTGTGTCTGGGCAGGTGTTTGCTTATTCCAATGCATGTCTTTCTTGGTTTGTGTGTTTGAATCTACCTATTTGTATGTGCTTTTGTCTCTCTCACTCTTTTTTCCTGTGTGTCGATGAGTGAGTTTTCATATTCCAAATGCATGCCTGTTTTAGTTTGTGTGTCAGAATCTACGTAATCATAGGTGTTTTTGTCTCACTCGCCCTTTTTGTCTGAGTGCCTGGGTTGATGAATGTTTATTCCAATGCATGACTTTCTCGATTTGTGTGACTGAATCTACGTATTTGTTTCTGTATTTGCCTTTATCCCACTTTTTGCCTGTGTTTCTGGGCAGGTGTTTTCTTATTCCCATGCATGTCTTTCTCGGTTTGTGTGTTTGAATCTACGTATTTGTATGTGTTTTTGTCTCTCTCACTCTTTTTGCTTTTGTGTCTGGGCAGGTGTTTGCTTATCCCAATGCATGTCTTTCTCGGTTTGTGTGTCTGAATCTAAATAGTTGTATGTGTTTTTGTCTCTCTCACTCTTTTTGCCTGTGTGTCTGGGCAGATGTTTGCTTATTCCAATGCATGTCTTTCTCGGTTTGTGTGTCTGAATCTATGTATTTGTATGTGTTTTTGTCTCTCTCACTCTTTTTACCTGTGTGTCTGGGCGAGTGTTTGCTTATTCCAATGCATGTCTTTCTCTGTTTGTGTGTTTGAATCTACGTATTTGTATGTGTTTTTGTCTCTCTCACTATTTTTTGCCTTTCTGTCTGAGGGGGTGTTTGCTTATTCCAATGCATGTCTTTCTCTGTATGTGTGTTTGAATCTACCTATTTGTATGTGTTTTTGTCTCTATCACTCTTTTTGCTTGTGTGTCTGGGCAGGTGTTTGCATATTCCAATACATGTCTTTCTCGGTTTGAGTGTCTGAATCTACGTATTTGTATGTGTTTTTGTCTCTCTCACTCTTTTTGCCTGTGTGTCTGGGCCAGTGTTTGCTTATTCCAATTTATGTCTTCCTCGGTTTGTGTGTCTGAATCTACACATTTATATGTATTTTTGTCTTTTTAATTCTTTTTGTCTGTGTGTCTGGGCAGGTGTTTACTTATTCCATTTCATGTCTTTCTTAGTCTGTTAGACTGAATCTACGTATTTGTATGTGTTTTTGTCTCTCACTCTTTTTGCCTGTGTGTCTGGGTGGCTGTTTACTTATTCCAATACATGTCTTTCTCAGTTTGTATGACTGATTCTACGTATTTGTATGTATGTTTGTCTCTCTCACTCTTTTTGCCTCTGAGTCTGGGCGGATGTTCGCTTATTCCAATGCATGTCTTTCTCGGTTTGTGTGTCTGAATCTACGTATTTGTATGTGTTTTTTGTCTCTCTCACTCTTTTTGCCTGTGTGTCTTGGCGGGTGTTCGCTTATTCCAATTAAATGTGAAAATCTTATATTTTAAGTATGTTTCATCTCAATCTAAGAGACGTAAAAAAATGTTGAAAAAAATACCATATTAAAAAATAAAAAAAAATCCAAAGAAAAAAAATAAAAAAATAAAAAAGTGGAATAATTTCAGTGCATAGAAATAATTCAGTCAAAAAAAGAGAGAAAAAAAAGTAAAAAAAATAATTAGTCCAATAAAAAAAAGTGTTACTACAAACAATATTTTTTAATAGTAAATGTCACGACTAACATTTCTATATCATTCTCATTTTGAATTTGGGAAATATTAAATGTGATTTTTTATGTTTTAGGTATGTTACTTGTCATTCTAAGAGATGTAAAAAAAAGTTGAAAAAATATATCATGTTAAAAAAATAAAAAAAGTTTAAAAAAAATTCAAAACAAAAAAATTTAAAAAAAGGTGGGGAGGGGGCCAAAAAGTTTGGAGGGGGTCCTTGATGGTTCAGACCCATAATCACCTCACTTGTTGATTTCTATGGATTTCTAGCGATGGTTCTGAATTTCTTTCTTAAAATTCTTTTTTTGACATCTACATCTTTATTAGTTTCAACTTTGAGCGCTCCTTGTCGTCCAAAACCAGATTATGCAAGAGTTTCCCAAGGGGATAGCCTTGACGTGTGCCCTGGAAAAGTGCCAAGGAACGTAAAGTAAGCAAATAGCATGGCAAGGAACCTAAAGTAAGCAAAATGGACCCTCAATAGAGAATGACCTAGATAATGTTCGTTCAACTCAAGGGTGCCCTTGTGGATGACCTAGATAAAGTTCATTCAACTTGATACGCTTCATTTGTTCCTATGACCGTAAGCAAAATCGAAGCTCAATAGAGAGTGACCTAGAAAATGGTTATTCAATCTCAAGAGTTCCCTAGAGGATGACCCAGATAAAGTTTATTCAACTTGATACGCTTCAGTGGTTCCTATACGCCCCCGCAAATTGGAAATTCAATAGAGAATGACCTAGATAAAGTTCATTCAATTTGATACGCTTCAGTGGTTCCTATGGCCTCCATAGAAGTATAATAGAAAATGACCTAGATAAAGTTCATTCAACTTGATACGCTTCAGTGGTTCCTATAGTTTACGTCCCGGCAAAATAGAACCTCAATAGAGAATGACCTAGATAAGGCTCGTTCAACTCAAGGGTTCCCTAGGGGATGACCTTGATAAACTTCATTCAAATTGATTCGCTTCAGTGGTTCCTATGGCCTCCATAGAAATGGAACCTCAATAGAGAATGACCTAGATAAAGTTCATTCAACTTGATACGCTTCAGTGGTTCCTATGGCCGTCAGCAAATCCATTTGACATTGGGAGGGGGTACTCACTCTCTTTAAAAGATGTAGAGGGCCCTAGGGGATGACCTAGATAAATTTCATTCTACTTGATACGCTTCAGTGGTTCCTAGTGCTGCAAGCAAAGTATAAGGTCACTATCTACTGTTGTTGTTTAAACCAGGGCACTTTATATCGATGGAGTTGTCATAGAAACTTCGAAAAGGGCTCATTCGATTGAAAATAGAAAAGGCTGATGACCTTTTTAATAGTCAAAAGTGATTGGAGTGCAACTAATCCCCCTCCCACGCCCACCCTCCCATTTGCCTTTATGTTTAAAAACTAAATGTTGCCTTGAGATTAAATCAAAATGCACTGTGTTAATGTTAATTCCCAATAAGGCATCTCAGCAGTTTCCCAAGAACGATTGAGGGTATTATGTTCACCAAGTCAAATTAGCGGAAGTGTATCCAAGCTATCAACAAAAGTAAGTAGATTTTTTTGCAAACAAATGAATCGTATATTGTAATTGTATAGTTGCCCAGGTATGAGAGCAACGAACGCCCCTCTCACGCCCACCATTTCTCCAAAAACATCCAATCTAAATTTTGGGATAGCCATTTTGTTTAACGTAGTTGAAAGTTCTAGAAATATAACTTTTTTATTCAACGTAGTTTTAAGTTCTGTAAATCAGGTCTTTGAGGATGACAACCCCCTCAAAGCCCTCAGGGCAAAGGTTGTACATTATGCCCTTGGGGCATATAAGGTTTTTATAAAACATGTTGTCGTAGAAACTTCAAAAAGGGTTCATTCGTTTAGAAATTGAAATGGCTAGTGCTATTGAAATGGCCATTTCCCCAAACACATCCAATCAAAATTTTTAGATAGCGATTTTGTTCCACGCAGTTTAAAGTTCAGGAAATAATACCTTTGAGCAGGACACTCCCCCCACAGTCTTCAGGACAAGGATTATAAGTTATGCCCTGGGGGTATATAAGTTTTTATTGAAATATTTGTCGTAGAAACTTGAAAAAGGGAACATTCGATTGGAAATTCGAAGGTCTAGTGTCCTTTTTAATAGTCGAAAGTGATTTGAGGGCAACTAACCCCCCTCTCTCGCCCACCTTTCCCCAAAACACATCCAATCAAAATTTTCAGAATGCCTTTTTGTTCAGTGTTGTTGATTTCCAAATAGAAATTATGTTTTTGAGGAGGACACTCCCCCACAGTCCTCAGGGCAAGGGTTGTAAGTTATGCCCTGGGGGCATATAAGGTTTTTATAGAACGCGTTGTCGTAGAAACTTCTAAAAGGGCTCATTTGATTGGAAAATAGAATGAATAGTGCCCTTTTTAATAGTTGAAAGTGATTGGAAGGCAAAACCCTTTCCACGCCCACCATTTCCCCAAACATATCCAATCAAAATTTTGAGATAGCCATTTTGTTTCACGCAGTTTAAAGTTCAGGAAATTATACCTTTGAGTTGGACACTCCCTCAAGTCTTCAGGGCAAGGGTTTTAAGTCATGCCCTGGGGGCTTATAAGGTTCTTATTGAAATCTTTGTTGTTGAAACTTGAAAAAGGGCTCATTTATTCGATTGAAAATTCAAAGGGCTAGTGCCTTTTTAATAGTCGAAAGTGATTTGAGGGCAACTAACCCCCTTCTCACGCCCACCTTTTCCCCAAACACATCCAATCAATATTTTTAGATAGCCATTTTATCCAACGTAGTTGAAAGTTTTGGAAATTAGGTCTTTAAGGATGACAACCTATCTCCCCCACAACGCTCAGGACAAGGATTGAAAGTTATGCCCTGGGAGCATGCAAGGTTTTTATAGAAAGCGATGTTGTAAAAACATCTAAAAGGGCTCATTCAATTGAAAATTGAAAGGGCTAAAGCCCTATTAATAGTCGAAAGTGATTGAAGGGCAGCTAACCCCTCTCTTACGCCACCATTTCCCCAAAAACATCCAATCAAAATTTTTAGATATCCATTTTGTTCAACGTAGTCGAAAGTTCCGGAAATTAGGTCGTTTAGGATGGTAACTCCATAAGAGCCTTCAGTGCAAAGGTTGTAAGTTATGCCCTAGGGGCATATAAAATTTATATAGAAAGTTGTAAAAATTTCAGAAAGGGCTCATTCGTTTGGAAATTGAAATTGCCTTTTTAATATTCAAAAGTAAGTGGAGAGTATTGAGCCACCTCTCACGCCCACCATTACCCTAAACACATTCAATCAAAGTTTAGAGATAGCCATTTTGTTCAACGTCGATGAAAGTTCTGGAAATTGTATATCTAAGGATCAAAAATCCCCTAGAGACCCCAGGGTAAAGGTTTTAAGTTATGTCCAAGAGGCATAAAAGGTTTTTATAGATAGAGTTGTCGTGAAAACTTCAGAAAGAGCTTATTCAATTTGGAATTGAGAGGGCAAGTGCCCCTTCTAACCGTCGAAAGTGATTGAAGGGTAGCTAACCACCCTCTCACGCGCACCATTCCCCAAAATACATCCAATGAAAATTTTGAGATATCTATTTTGTTCAACGTAGTCGAAAGTTCTGGAAATTAGGTCTTTTAGGATGATAACCCCCTCAGAGCCCTCAGTGCACTCAGTGCAAGGGTTATAAGTTATGCCCTGGGGGCATATAAGGTTTATATAGAAAGTTGTTGTGAAAACTTCAAAACGGCTCATTCAATTGGGAATTGAGAGGGCTAGTGCCCCTTCTAATAGTCGAAAGTGTAATTGAAGGGTAACTAACCACCCTATCACGCGCACCATTCCCCCAAATACATCCAATTAAAATTTTCAGATAGCCATTGTGTTCAACATAGTAGAAAGTTCTGGAAATTAGGTCTTTGAGGATGACAAACTCCCCCCCCCAGCCTTCAGGACAAGGGTTGTAAGTTATGCCCTGGGGGCATATAAAGTTTTATTGAAAGCGTTGTCGTTTAAACTTCAAAAGGCCTCATTTGATTGGAAATTGAAAGGGCTAGTGCCTTTTTTAATAGTTGAAAGTGATGGAAGAGCAACTAACGCCCCTCACACGCCCACCATTTTCCCCAACACATGCAATCAAAATTTTGAGATGGCCATTTTGTTTAACGTACTTGAAAGTTCTGGAAATTATGTCTTAGAGGATGACAACCGCCCTCACAGCCCTTAGGGTAAGGGTTGTAATTTATGCCCTGGGGACATATAAGGTGTATATAGAAAGCGTTATCATAGAAACGCAAAAAGGGCTCATTCGATTGGAAATCGAAAGGCCGAATGGCCATTTCAATAGTCGAAAGTGATAGGAAGCCTGGAAATTTTTATAATAAAGATCAATGTGGGTATAATGTATGATTTTTTTGGTGTTGTTTAGACCAGGGCAGTTCATATCGAAGGAGTTGTCGTAGGAGCTTCGAAAAGGGCTCTTTAGATTGAAAATAGAAAAGGCTGATGCCCTTTTTTAATAGTCAAAAGTGATTGGAGTGCAACTAATCCCCCTCCCACGCCCAGCCTCCCATTTGCCTTTATGTTTAAAAACTAAATGTTGCCTTAAGATTAAAAAAAAAATTGATTACTTCACTAAAACCCTGAAATCGAATGATTGGTCTGTTGTAACCCATGTGTCTTCGGCATATATGGCAGCAAATGCACTCACGAGCCAGCTTAAACAGTTAACAGAACAGTGTTTTCCTCTACAAAAAAGTTGGATCAAAAGTGTTCCCAAAACTCCTTGGATGACGAAGGATCTCGTTCAGTTTACCGAACACAGAAATAGACTGTACCTGAAAGCTTGTAAATCTACAACTTCTGAAGCGAGAGAGACATACAAAAAGTACAGAAATACATTCAACGGAATACTGCGTAATGCAAAAAGGCGGTATTATGCAAAGAGAATAAATTACTATAAGATTAACTTGAGAAAAGTATGAGAAGTTGTTAATGAAATAATATGTCAAAAAAGGAACAAGGTGGCTATACCTAAAGAAATAATAAATATGCGTCGTGAGACAGTAACAAGTGAATCTCGTGCTAATGCTTTTGATCAATTATTCGTTAATCAGACATCTCTACATGCTTCTGACCCATCTCCTGAACAAACCTACAGTAGAACAATATCAGGTCTTTTTCTGGCACCATGTACGAAAGAGGAATTACTAGTGCTTATCAGTAAGCTGCCTTATGGCAAACTCCATGACACCTTTGGGCTGTGCAACTATGTCTTGAAAAAGGCCTCTGCAGGTCTTGTAGCTCCACATACACACTTGGTCAACCTTTCACTAGCAACCGAAGTTTATCCTAATGTGTTAAAAACTGCCCAAGTCCTTCCCCTCTACAAAAAAGGAAACAAGAGTCTTATCTCTAAATATCGGCCCATATCAATTCTAACGGTTACATCAAAAGTTCTCGAGAGTGGTTTATAACAGAGCATACAGATTCCTCGATGACATGCAACTAATATCTCCCCATCAATACGGGTTTTGGCGTTATCTCTCAGCTTTACATGCCTTAGTTGATTCAGTTCAATACATAATACACATACGTGAGATGCGGAAGAAAAAGCACTTAGGATTTTTCTGGATTTCACTAAAGCTTTCGACATGGTATGCTATTCAATCCTCATAACAAAATTACATTCATTTGGAATATATGGTGTTGCTCACGAGTGGTTTTCATCGTACCTGACGGATCGTAAGCGGTGTGTAATTGTGAAGGGTAGTATTTCGACAGAATTACCGGTAAAATCTAACGTACCTCATAGGTCGGTACTTGGACTGCTCTTGTTTATTTAGTATATCAAAGACCTGACAACATGTCTTACTACAAACGCACGCCCAGTACTGTTCGCTAATGACTCAAATTTCTTCATTGCTGCTGAATCATCCGAGTCTGCTGCAAATAAAAAACAAAAAACTCTTGACAAAATATCTGACTGGTGTTTTCGTAACAAAATGCAGGTAAATGCTACAAAAAGCTGCTTCATAGTCTTCACTTTTACTCCTTCAAACTCCTCATTGTCTCACGCTGTCGCACTGTCAATCAATGGAAACCCCTTTCCTCAGACCACAGTCACAAAGCTCCTCGGCGCATTTGTAGATTCCCCTCTTTCGTTCAAACATCACATATTCCAGCTGTCTTCAACAATCTCACGACAAACATCGAGTTACATAGAGCTAGCCTGCTTCTAAGTGCTGACATGTAGGAGATGCTTTACAATGCCTTTGTCTTCCCCTACTTGAACTACTGCTGTTCTTTCTGGGGCAATACATTTAAATCTTATCTAAAATCATTAAAGAGATCACAAAACCGTGCAGTCAAGGCCACATATTGCATCCCCAGGCTGAGCCCCTCAACAGACCTATACAAAGACACTGGAACAATAGATATAATAGAGATAATGAACGTTAGTAATCAACGTTTAGCACACTCGGCAATACCTAATAGAATTCCTCAAGGTCTTTCCAGGTACTTCGAACTTTGTAGCACAATCCATCGAGGAAGAGCTCTCTGCTGCAACGAGTACAATTTTATGCTACCGAAAAGAAGGCTTACAAGGTCCCAACACTCCAGTTTATAGAAGTATATCTGTATGGAGCTCAATTAATGAATCTGTTAAATCCATAAAATCCTTTGGTACACTCAAAAAACGATACCTCTCTTACACGGTATTTGATACTGCACGAGTTAATGTCTTAATTTTTCTTTTGTATCTTATCCTCTCACCCTTCTTCTTTGACCCCATCTCTTCTCAGTTCTAGCCTTTCTAATTCTTCATCCCTCTCTTATGTTATCAGCTCTCCTTTTTTCATTTCATAGTGTGATATAAATTTGTTTACAAATATCAGGTGTGACTCGCACAAGCATTGTTTTGAGTCGAATTGTTCATGTTGATTTTTTCGTTTGTTCATTTATTTAAAAATAAAAGATTGATTGATTGTACTAATGCAATTTAGGACATTTTTAATTTTTTAAGGAGTTTAAGGAGGGAAAATGTGGTATTTACGGGCTTTAAAATATGGTTAATATGATAATCTCATTTTAAGTCACTTGAGATAGTAACACCCAGTAATTTCATAGTAGTAACTGACATTTCAGGGATTTATAGGAGAGGTAATAAAAGGGTAAATCTTAAGAGAGAGAGAGAGAGAGAGAAAGGTTTTATTAAAAAAAATACAACACATTAACAACAAAACCCGAAGTTTATTAAACTTGTATGGGTACACATCACCTTTTACAAAACCCTACATACACAATTACTACCAGCCCGCCTTTGACCCCCCCCCCCCAAAAAGGACAAAAAATAATAAGAAGAAAATAAATAAATAAAAATAAACGAAATAAATTAATTTCTAATAATTTCACGACCTAATTGGATACCGAAGACACAAAACTAAAAATCATTCTTCTATTCTACCTCCTCGTCACCCTCCCAAAAAAAAGTTTCACAATCACTTAAGAGAAAATTCGCCTAGCAAGGAATAAAACTCATATGTAGACAAACACTGTCCTTTTAATTTACTGCGAAATTCATTTAGCTCATCAATTGTTGAAACTACCTGCGTTAATGGTTCCCATACCCGAGGGCCAACATGTCTTATGGAAAAAACAGATCGCTTTGTAATAACCTGAGGTCGCCGAACTAATGTTGATGTTCTAGTCGAGTAATTATGAAAATTAACACCACTTGTAAACATTTCCCTAAAACACTCAGGTAATAACGCGTGTGTATATTTAAACATAAAAAGAGGATTATAAAAACGGAAGGATCCAGCTATCAGTAATATATTTACTTGATTATATCTATGTCTAACAGACATTTTATGATTATCTCCAGTTAAAACACGTAGGGAATTATTTTGTAAACTTCTAAGGGGACGAAGGTGAATTAAAAACGTGCTTGACCACACAAGACAACCATATAGAAGGTATGGGTGAACAAAAGAAAAATAAATTACTCTCATAATGTATTTCGGAAAAAAGTGCTTCAGTCTCCTCCTCATCCCAACCTTTCTGGCGACTTTGCCACTAACACACGAAATGTGTTCTTTGAAGTTCAGGCACTCATCAACAATCACCCTTAGATACTTTGTCGAAACTTCCCGAGGCAGAATATTTTCACCTAACTGTATTTTTCAATCCAAGGGTAGTAATTGCTACTTCTCCCATACATTACAAAATGGGATTTTGCATGGTTTAGCTGAAGTCTGTTAACCCTCATCAATTTCTCAATGTTTAACATGCCAGTCTGAAGATTCTGTATAAGCATTTCCCCGGTTTTTGCAGCAACAGTTAGATGCGTGTCATCAGCGAAATAAGGCAAAATAGATTTTGATGCTCCAGTATCACGACATTTTAAATCAAAAGACAGTCCATTGATAGCATTTCGCAGGTCATCAATATATATATAAGAAACAGTAGTGGCCCCAAAACAGACCCTTGAAGGACATCGAATTCAACACTTTTAACTACCGATCTAATTTCACCAGCACTGAAACACTGCTTTCTGTCCTGGAGAAAATATTCCAATAGACGATAAAACATACCTCGAAAACCACAATTCCTCAGCTTCACCAGAAGAATTTCATGGTCCACTGCATCAAAGGCTTTCACAATGTCCAAAAAAACTGATGCAACTTTCCACCCTTGATCCAGAGCATCGTTCAAAAAAGTCGTGAGAAAAAGAAGAGCTTGATCTGTCGACATTGCTTTTCGGAATCCAAACTGAGTTTTACTAAAATACTTTTTATTCTCCAGAAAATCAGCCATCCTGTCACTAATCAATTTTTCAAAAACTCTCGATAAAACTGGCAGCAATGAAATAGGCCTATAATCATTCGGCAAATTTTTTTCCCCGCCCTTAAAAAGCGGAACCACTCTAAAAAGCGGAGCAATTTTCATTAAATCGGGAAAAACACCAACTTTTAGGCACATATTAAATAGAACACAAACCTGGTCGCATATTTCCGAGAAAACATACTTAAGTATACGCAATGAAAGGAAGTCAGCACCCGAAGCATTATTTCTCATGTTCCACAATGTGGTACGTAATTCACTAGCAGTTACTGGTTTCAGATATGCAGATACATCACTTTCCTCAGGTAAAAACTGGTGGTATGTTCCATCCTCAGAAAATTTTCTCGTAGAGTTCGCTATCCGTTTACCAACAATAGAAAAATGGTCACACATATTATCTACAATCGAAGCATCAGTGTTGAAATTTTCAGGTAAAATTGAACTTTTGGAAGGGCTGAGAACAGAGTGAATTACTCTCCACGTTCGCCTGGGATTACCTGCACTTTTTTTAAACTCATTTCGATAATAATTAATTCTCGCTTCTCGTAATAGGCTATTGAGTTCACAATTATATTTCTTGTATCTCACTTTCGCCTCAGGAGACACTACAGAATATTTATGTAGCAGTCTTCGATTTGATATGGCCTTCATCAGTCCTCTAGTAACCCAGGGTTTTCTAGGGGTAACATGAAACGCCGGCTTTTTAATAACTGTACAACTTTCTTTTAGTAATTTAGTTATTTCTGAATACCACAATGAAAACTTTTCATTCACTTGCAGATCACTACTTTCTAAAAAGTCAAATGGAGCGTTGTTTAGTTTTCTTCTGAATATGTTAGCAGCCTCAGCATCCATTTTCAATGCAGAAATTTGTGATGATATATTCGTAGCTGTAGGAACACCAAACTCTCTAATAACAACAAGAACACCAAAATGGTCAGAAACATCATTCAAAATAACATCAGCAAAATCATACTTCACATTAACAAATATATTATCCAAAAGTGATTCCGAGCGCAAAGTCACTCGACTACATATATTAACTTTCGGTCTTAAACCGTAACCCAACATAACATTTAAAAAATCACGAACTCTCGGGTTTACATTTACTGAAAATAGATCAAGATTAAAGTCTCCACAAACAAAGCATGGGCGATTTAAACCTGACAACGTATCCATTTGCCGCTCCAGCAAATCATTAAATTGCTGCACATTTCCAGATGGAGGTCGATAAACAACCACCACAAAGAAAAATTTTCCTGACTTACAAAGTTCAACCACCGTCGATTCGAAAACCATCTCTTTATTCACACGTAGATCATTCCGTATTTTCATTGTAATATTCTTCCTGCAATATAAAGCCAATCTACCATGTAATCTTGATTCGCTATTCTGCGTCACACAGTCATAACTATCAATTTCAAGTAGACTCATTGTATGATTACAAAGCCACGTTTCATTCAATGCAAGCACATCCAACTCAGAAAACTTCCATAGTTCGGTTAAAAAATTAAATGAACTAGAAAGACCTTGACAATTCAAATGGAAAATGCTCAAACTTTGCTGACCCATAGTAGAATTATTTCTAATATCAACTGGAAATTTATATTTAACCACTGGAAAATCCTCCATCGTTCCCTCATCATAATCCGGATTTAAGACCCCATTCCCCAGAACATCCCAACTCAACGAATTTCTCTGAAGTTTTTTCAATCTATTATTGTCATAATCCATCTCTTTTTTCAAGACACAAACTTAGGAGGCAAACGAGGAAACTCATAGAAAAATTAACTCTACTTACAGAAACCACAAGTGATCTCCAGTATCCAGTAGGGCCGCAACCAATAACAAAAGAAAAAAAACTGAAAAAAGAGAAAATAAATTAAAAATAAAATTTATCATGAATAAAATACAAAATAAAAAGATACAACATAACATAAATAGCGACGAAAACCACCCTGCCATTTCATCATAAACAATAAGTAAAACAACATGGAACCGTCCATACAAGACAGTAGAACACGTTCCACCGTCTCGTACAAAAGAAAATCCCCGCCGCTGCACCCACTGCCCATACAATATAACAAAAAAAAAATTCATGGAAAATTAAAGGGGAAAAATCTCACTCATATTAAAAAATACAGGATAATGCAATCGAGAAAATATATATTTGGTTTTCTTCATCAGGCACACACTTGTGCTAGTGCCGCTAACCACGAATACAAAATTCATCTTATAATAGCAAAAAATGACTCTAAACATCAAAACAAAACAAAATGCTAGAATCAACAATCAAGTAGCTCTGGTATTGGCTCATTATACATATATTTCACTTTTCCAACACCTTCTCTCTCAATCTGAATGAAGGGAGGAACAGTATTAGATACCCAAGCTGGAATACTCTTTCTACTCAATTTAGATTTAGTCTCGTAAAGTCTCTTCCGCGCTTCACGAACACTCAATGGAGCATCATCGCTGACGTAAACATTATTCATAGCTGTATTTGAACCGAAAGTCTTATTCTTAAGTTTTTTCCCATTACGTAAAATCATTAACTTCGCCTCGCGTGATTGAACATTCACGTTGAAAAACTTTTGGTCTTTTTTATTCGTCACAATTGTAAATTCTGGAACCCTTGTTAATTCTAAACCATTGGTACATATTTCTTGAAATAAACTTTTAGCAGTGGCTACATCATCACAAACCGTATTCCACACAATAATGTTATTTTCTGTAGATAAATATTCCACTGACATTAATCGTGCCGACAACGAAGATGTAATTTTACGGTAATATTTTGCTTCAGTGGATACAATATTCATTTGCGTTTTTAGTGAAATTACTTCTTCATTTACTGCATCGCAATTTTTACCAACTTGAGCAACATTGGATTGTAAGATAGCTTGAGCATTTTCCACAGAAATTACTCGATTTTCTAGATTAGCCAATCTCGTGTCAATTTATTTTAATGTACTTTGAGACTCCGTTACAATTTCAAGAATTTTTGAGAAATCGTCCGCTAATGACTGGATCGAAGCACGATTTATTGACTTTTGCGTTGAAGATGAATGCCCAGATTCGTCAAGCGTAACCGATCCAAATTGTTCCTCTGATTTACGTTTACGCTTATTCCTCGTCATCACAAACCAGTAAATAATTCAGGAACGGCTCCGTTATTTAAGTTATATTTTACAAGGCATGCTGAGGGGGACCGAAAACTTAATCAGAGGACACAATGCTCAAACGGGTTGGCAAAAGGGAATACCTGAAATATCTTGGGAACGGCTTAGGGTGTTATGTTGACATCTAGGGCAAGTTGAGAAGGATATTGAAGTAAACCAAGATTTTCTATGTGTATCCTGGTTGTCAGAGGGGTGTATCCACCATATCTCACGAACGACTGACAGTATGGAGTTGAAATTTCCAGGGCATGTTGAGGAAAGTAAAAAAGTTATTCAAAAGACACCATGTTCAAACAAATTGTCACAAGGACGTATTTTCAGAACTGAAGAACGTGCAAGTTTACCATGTTAAAACTTTCATGGAGTTTGAGAAGGAAGCTGAAATGAATTCAATGAAAAACCTGCATCCAAGTTGCTAAAAGGGCGTATTTTCAATATCTAAAGAGTAATAGGGTATTAAGTTGAAGTTTTCAGGAGATGCTAAGAGGGATGTTCATGTAACTCAAAAGACACTGGATACATCCTGGTCGTAAAAAACACCTGTTTACTATATATAGGGAATGAATAGAAATGCTAAGTGGAAACCACCAAAACATGATGAGGGGGATGCTCAACTAGACCAGACGATATGTGCTTTGATGTTATCAAAACGGCATTTCTGCAGTATCCAAGAACCGTTAGAGGTATGAAGTGGAAACTTTGATGAGATGCATAACAAAATCATAATTTGCATTCAAAAGGGGGTATTTTCAATATCTTAGGAACGGTTAAGTGTATAATGTTAAAACTTTCATGAGATGCTGAAATAAATCGAAGGACATCGTGTACATACAAGTTGTCAAAAGGGAGGATCTGTAATATATCAATAACGGTATCAAATACATGTATCAATTACATAAGTACTTATAATTGGTATTGGAATGAAATTTTTAGGGGATAACGACTTGCACCAAAAGGTATGGTGTGTATCCAGGTTTTGAAAGGGTATATCTGCGAATTCCTAAAAAACAGCTAAGCGTCTTAATTCGAAGTTTTAGGGAACGGCAAATGGCATTAAGTTGCAGAATTCAAGGATTGTTGAGGGTGATTTCTAATAAAATAATAAGGTACTATTTGTATCCAGGTTGACAAAAGGCATATTTGAAATATTTCAGGAACAACAATTGGTATTGGAGTCAAATTTTTAGGGGATAGCGACTTGGACCAAAAGGCATGGTGTCTATCCAGGTTTTGAATGGGTATATCTGCGAATACCTAAAAAACACCTAAACTTCTTAAATCGAAGTTTTAGGGAACGGAAAGTGGCATTAAGTTACAGAATTCAAGGAATGTTGAGGGTGATTTTTAATAAAACGAAAAGGTACTATGTGTATCCAGGTTGCTAAAAGCGCGTACCAGCAATATCTTAGAAACGGCTGAAGTATAAAGTTGGAACTTTCAGGGAGAGTTGCGGGGGTTATTGCAGCAGATTAAAAGACACTGTGTATCTAGGTTGTTAAAAGAGTACATTTGTAATATGTAAAGAATGACTAAGGATATCAAATTGAAACTTCTGTGGATTGTTGAGGTTTTTTTTAACTAACTTGAAAGAAACTATGTGCTTCCACGTTCCTTTAAAAGTTAAATGTACGATATCTTAGGTTGGTCTTAGGGTATTGAGCTTAAACTGCCAGGGAATGTTAGGTAGTAAATATTAAAACTAAAGTTGATTGAAGGACATTAGGGTATTGAGCTTAAACTTCCGGGGAATGTTAGGTAGTAAATATTAAAACTAAATTTGGTTGAAGGACACTATGTGCATCCAGAATGTCCAAATGGCGTGTTTGCAATCTCTAAGATTTGGCTAAGGGATACATTTACGGTTTAAGGAACCCAGATGACACTTTATTTGACTGGGGAATCAAGTACTTAAAATTTTTAGTTTATATGTGGGGGAAGGGAATGGACTAAAAAAGGGAAATACATTTTGTAGAAAGTCATTCAGCAGATTCTTAGTGCGAAACATTTATTTTTTAGGCTGATCTATTAGAAATTTCTAACCACGATCACACCTTCAATTGAAGCTCCAGAACCAAGAGAACTTGAATCAGAATATATCTTGTTGTATTGACTCATGAAGGCCTGTCTTTCTTACTTTTTCAAGCAATAATTAAGACATATTTTTATTAATGAGGCAAAAACTAATCTATTTAAACAAATAAGCAATTAAAACAGAATGTAAAATGATTAGATTTTTATAATAAAACAGATAATCAATATTCATCTTATTCGTTGTAACAGCATGGGGTCAGGATGGCCGAAGCCCTATAGGGGGTCCCAAATTAAACAGATTTACTGTCGATTAATTTGAATAATTTCCCCCTCTTCATCCATCCAAAAATTCTATAGTCTGATTATTGCTGAAAATTTTTGTAAAATTTTGACCGAAATTTAAATAGAATGATAGTCTTAATTTTTTAACCATTAGTGGTCTATGTT
Source organism: Artemia sp. Qi Xiang Cuo (assembly GCF_049724085.1). NCBI lineage: Eukaryota > Metazoa > Arthropoda > Branchiopoda > Anostraca > Artemiidae > Artemia > Artemia sp. Qi Xiang Cuo. Next base: position 69,526,504 of record NC_142803.1, read on the forward strand.
CCCACTTTCATTTAAATTATTTTTTCTTGCCAAAAATGAGCAAAAAATGCTTGTACCTTGTCCAAGCTTCTATTAACAAGGCATAAGCTTGGAAAAGTTTTAAGCTTTTTACAAAGATCTAGCCTGCATCTTCTGGCTAACCAGCAACATCCTCGATATATCTGTGCTTGAATAGGAATCAGTTGATTTTCCAGAATTTTCTAAAATATAGCTAATTGTCTGTTTTTGCAAAGATGAATGTTTGAAATATCTCTTTTTGTGTTATAAACTCAATGCTTAACGATGTTAGTATCTAAGGACTGCTTATATTAAAATACTCACAGAGTAAAGACACAGTATCGGGTATCTACAAGTTTTCCCAATTGGGGACGTTAGAAGTTAAGGTACTACAAAAAGTTGTAGAACTGATGGTATATTTAGCTGGCTTTGAAGACAGTTCCCAAACGGTGTGTATCGGTAACAGAACCTGACACAATCAACATGGTGGGTTGATTAGACGTCCTATTTCTTGCTGTTATTAATTAAAAAAAACATGTTTTTCCAACTGAAAGTAAGGAAAATATTAAAACTTAAAAGCACAGAAATTATTACGTATATGAGGAGGTTCGCCCCCTAGTCAATGCCTTGCTATTTACGTTAGTTTTTGTTGGTACTTTCAAAAGAGCTGTTTATTCTAATTAAACGGCCTTTGTCATCCAGGGGTCATTCTAAAAGAATTGAAACAAAATTCGAACTTGAAAAATTTCTGTATACCTGAAAACGTATGTATACTTCCGAATAACCAATACTATATGTAAACAGTGGGCAAAGTTCATAGCTTGCGGACCTTCCCCCGGGGACTGTAGGGGATTAAGTCATCCTCAAAGACAGTTATTAGATTTTTCGACTATGATGAACAAAATGGCTATCTCGAAAATTTGATTGGCGGACTTTGGAAAAAAATGAGGGTGGGAGGAGGCCTAGTTGCCTTCCATTTTTTTGGTAACCATTTGTCTTATTATGAGTACACAACTTTTCAGAAAAGGATGTGTTACCGTACAGCATTATTTAGTTTAATTTGAAGCCTCAATCAATAGTATCTTAGTCTTCTTCGGGGCAAAATCGTAGTTTGATGCCACAAAATGACAGAAAACGCCACCTTACCGAGGCGTAATTTTTGGTAAAAGGTAAAGGACACTAGAGCTTACAATTTCTGTTCAAATGAGTATTCCCCTGATCTTCTTGGGCCAATGGCTTGGAAGGATCACGTAGGGTTCTTAAATATTCTAAATCTAATGGTATGATTTTCATTAAGACCAACTGACTCTTTGGGGTGGTCTCTGCTTTTATACAAAATCTGGTAATTTTTTTTTTAGGTTTGTAGCTTTTGATGGGTAAAATTGAACTAAGGAATTGAAGCAAAGATCGATGTGGGCACAATGTATAATTTATTTAGTTTTTTGGGGGTTTTCCACCAGGGCACTTTGTATCCTAGGAGTTGTTGTAAAAATTTCAAAAAGGGCTCATTCAATTAGAATTTGAAAGGGATAGTGTTTTTTTCAACAGTCGAAAGTGATTGGAGGGCAATTAACACCCCTCCAAAGGCCACCTTTTCTCAAATCACAACCAATCTAAAATTTGAGATAGCCATTTGGTTCGACGTAGTTGAAAGGTCCGGAATTTATGTCTATGAGGATGACAACCCTTCACAGCCCTCAGGGCAAGGGTTGCAAGTTATGCCCTGGGGGGGATATAAGGTTTATATACAAAGGGTGATCGTATAAACTTCAGAGGGGGCTCATTGGATTGGCAATCAGAAGCTCTATTGCCCTTTTTAAGATTCAGAGTGATGAAAGGGTAGATACCCCCCTCCCTATACTTTGTATTTTTCCGAAATGCAAGTTACAGAAATTTTGAGAGGACTATTTGTTGTCATAAAAACTTCGAAAAAGGATCTTTCAATTGGATATTGAAGGGGCTAGCGCCCCTTTTAATAGTCTAAAGTGATTGTAGGGGAACTAACCGCCCTGACACGGCCACCATTTTCCTAAACACATCCAATCAGAAGTTTGAGAAAGCAATTTTGTTCATCGTAGTTAGAAGGTATAAAAATTATGTCTTTGAGGATAACAACCCCCCCCCCCGCCATCCAGAGGGCAAGGGTTGTAAGTTACGGCCTTAGAGCATACAGAGTTTTTTTTTATAGAAAGGATGGTCGTTTAAAATTCGGAAGCGCTCACTGGATTGGTAATCAGAAGTTCTAGTACTCTTTTTAACATTCAAAGTGATCAGAGTGTGAATACACCCCCACACCTCGTGTTTTCCCAAAATAAATCTGGTAGAAATTTTTAGACGGCCATATGCTGTCGTAGAAACTTCAAAAAAGGATTATTCCATTGGAAATTGATTGGGCCTTTTTTAACAGTCAAAAGCGATTGGAAGGCAACAAGACCCCCCTAACGCCCATCAATTACCAAAACCCATCTAATCAAAGTTTTGAGATAGCTATTTTGTTCTACGTAGTTTGAAAGTCTGGAAATTGTACCTTTGAGGACGACCCCCCCCCCCACAGAGTCTTCAGTTCAAGGGTTATAAAATAGGCCCCAAGGACATGTAAGGTTTATATGGAAACATTGGTCGTATAAACTCCGGAGGGGTTTTATTTGATTGGAAATTAGAGGTTCTAGTTCCCTTTTCAAGAGTCAAAATGATCGGGGGCAGCCTCCCCCTACCTTCATTTTCAACAAATGCTTCTTCTAAGAATTTTGAGATAGCCATTTGTTAAAAAATAGTCCAAAGATCATAAAATGAGGCCTTTGGGGTGAACAGAATCTTCTAGAGTCTGGGAGTAAGGGTTGTAAGGTATGCCCCAGCAGCATAGAAGGTTTTTATGGAAGTGGTGGTTGTGTGAACTTTAGAGGAGGCTCATTTGATTTGAAATGTATAGTGTTAGTTCCCTTTTAAAAGTCAAAAATGATGGAGAGGGACTACCCCCCCCCTTCTCAAGAGCCCATAGGTAAGGGTTGTAAGTTATGCTCAGGGCATATAAGGCTCTTATGGAACGGGTAGTTGTATAAACTTTGGGTCGGATGGAGCTCATTTAATTGGAAGTCAGAAATTTTAGTGCCCCCTTTAAGAGTCAAAAGTGAATGGAGGGACATCAGCCTCCCTCCCCTCAAGCCTGTCATTCCCCAAAACATATCCGATCGAAATTTTAAGAGAGTAATTTTGTTCAGTATATTTGACAGGTCCAGCACTGGGGATATCAACATTCCCACAGTCCTCAGGACAAGGCTTGTAAGGTAGGCAATTCGTTCATTGTTTAAACATAGTATGTGTCATTGAAAAAGGTATGCATATTTGAACTTTATTTTCCAAAAAGAGGAATGGTATTCAGGTAAGCCTTTCACAGAATATTGAACTAAACCAAAACACGTTATGTGCACACGGATTGTCAAAAGGGTACAACACAGGAATAACTGAGCATATTAATTTGGAAAATTCAGGAAATGATCAAAAAGGCAACATTTGCATAATATCAATACTAAAACAACTAAAACTACTACTATTACCACACTACTCCATTTACAGTTTGAACTAGAAAAAAGATGCTATTTAAATGCACAATGTCAAAATAGCTTATCTCAAAAATTGATTTGTGTATTAAGTTGAAACTTTCAGAGAATACTTAAAGGGGAAGTTCATATCACCAAAAGGCAATATGTGCACACTGCTGCTATTAGTGCTGTTGCTGTTACATTCACTATAACTACTACTACATCAATTGCAACTGCCTGTAGGGAAAAGCGCATTGAGATAAATATTTCAAGAAGTATATAGACATACAGGATATCAATAGAACATATCAGCAAAGTCATAACAATGCGTAATTGTATTAAGTTGATACTTCCAAGAACTGAAGAGAGGGATTTGCAACTGACCAAAAGACAATGGCTTAGTACTATTGCTGCTAGTAGTACTACTGCTATTCAATACAAATTACTAGTAATATCAATACTTCTACTGCGACTACTATTAAAACTATACCTAAGGGCATGAAGGTGAATTTTTTAGGGGGGGGGGGGGGAGATGAACTGAATCAGAACACACCCTCTGTATACGGGTTGTCAGAAAGGGTGTAACAGCAATATTTTAGGAACAGTTTTGTGTCTAAACTTGAAACTAACAAAGCTTGTTGTGAGGGATGTAAACTAACAAAAAGAAAAAAATATTTGCATCCTCTTGTAAGTTATGCCCTGGGAGCATAAAATGTTTTTTATAGAAAAGATTGCGTAGAAACTTCAAAAACAGCTCATTCAATTGGAAATTGAATGAACTAGTGAATTTTATAGTAGAAAGTGACTGGATGGCAACTAACCCCTCTCTCACTCCCCCCATTTGCCCAAACATATCCAATCAAAATTTTGAGATAACCCTTTTTTCAACGTTGTTGAAAATTCTGGAAATTAGGTCGTTGAGGATGACAACCCTCCCCCCCTCACTGTCCTTAGGGTAAAGGTTGTAAGTTATTCCCTAGGGGCATATAAGGTTTTCATTGAAAGTGTTGTAGTAGAAACTTGAAAAAGGGCTCATTCGATTGGACATTGAAAGGACTAGTGATCTTTTTAATAGTCGAAAGTGATGTAAGGGCAACTAACCCCTCTCAACCCCAACATTTCCCCGAACACATTCAATCAGAATTTTGAGATAGCCATTTTGTTCAATGTAGTTGTAAGGTCCGGAAATTATGTCTTTAAGGATGAAAAACCCCCCAAAACCCCTAGAGCAAAGGTTGTAAATTAGGCCCTGGGGGCAAATAAGTTTTTTTTATAGAAAGCGTTGTCGTAGAAACTTCAAAAAGGGCACATTCATTTGGGAATTGACAGGGCTACTGCCCTTAGTAGTAGTTAAGTGATTAGAGCATAACTAGCCCCCCCCCCCTCATTCCCACCATTTTCCCAAACACAACCAATCAAAATTTTGAGATAACCATTTTTTTCAACATACTTGAAAGTTCCGGAAATTCTGTCTTTGACGATGACAAACCCCTCACACCCCTCAAGGCAAGGGTTGCAGGTTATGCCCTGGGGGCATATAAGGTTTTTTAGATAGCGTTGTTGTAGAAACTTCAAAAAGGGCTCATTCAATTGCAAATTGAAGGGGATAGTGCCCTTTTCAAAAGCCAAAAATTCTGAAAATTAGTTCTTTGAGGATGAAAACATCCCACCCACAGCCCTCAAGGTAAGGGTGGTAAGTTAAGCCATGTTGGAATATAAGGTTTTCATAGAAAGCGTTATTGTAGAAACTTAAAAAAGGGCTCATTCGACTGGAAATTGAAAGGGCTAGTGCCCTTTTTAATAGTCGAAAGTGATGTAAAGACAATTAACCCCCCTCTCACGCCCATCATTTCCGTGAACACCTTCAATCGATATTTTGAGATAGCCATATTGCTCAACGTAGTTGTAAGGTCCAGAAATTATGTATTTGATGATTGCAAACCCCCAAGACCCCAGGGCAAAGGTTGTAAGTTATGCCCTGGGGGCAAATAAGGTTTTTACAGAAAGCGTTGTCGTAGAAACGTCAAAAAGGACTCATTAAACTGGGAATTGAGAGGGCTACTGCCCTTATTAATATTCAAAAGCAATCGAATGTGATGTATGTAAGTAATAGCATTCTATTTATAAATTAAAAAATTAATAGAAAATTAAGTAATTACCTTCTAAAGGAATTTAAAAGTTAAATCTGAAGTAAAACTCAAGCAATTTACTAAATATTTCTAGAAAAATAAGTCTTTTGTCTTTAACAGGAAGAAAGGAAACGATCAAAATGGGGTTTTTAAAGGCCAAACGAAAATACTGAAGAAACACACAAAGCGAATATTGTGAAAGAACAGCCACCTCTCTTCTTCAGCGTGAAAAAAATAATCTCTCACTTTCTTTCTTTCTCTCTCTCTCTCTCTCTCTCTCTCTCTCTCTCTCTCTCTCTCTCTCTCTCTATCTCTCTCTCTCACTCTCTCTCTCTCTCTCTCTCTCTCTCTCTCTCTCTCTCTCTCTCTCTCTCTCTCTCTCTCTCTCTCTCTCTCTCTCTCTCTCTCTCTCTCTCTCTCTCTCTCTCTCTCTCTCTCTCTCTCTCTCTCTCTCTCTCTCTCTCTCTCTCTCTCTCTCTCTCTCTCTCTCTCTCTCTCTCTCTCTCTCTCTCTCTCTCTCTCTCTCTCTCTCTCTCTCTCTCTCTCTCTCTCTCTCTCTCTCTCTCTCTCTCTCTCTCTCTCTCTCTCTCTCTCTCTCTCTCTCTCTCTCTCTCTGACTAATCTAAGATGGTAATTTTCTTTTGCTTAACCATTAATGAATATCTTGAATATCTTGGCTATATATCCAAAGGCTGTCTCCAGAAAAGCAAATAAATAAGGATCAGCTAAGTAAGTATCAACTAAAAAAAAAAGTAAGGAGCAACTTGGCACAATATTAACCAAAACTCTAAAAAGTGGAATTGATAACAATTATTATATAAAAATTATTGACTTTGGACGCTGACTTGACTTTAAATATATGAAATAAATTACCATACGTCCAATGTCACCCATCAAACGCTAAACGCCTGCCGGGTCGGCATGTAGAGGGGGGGGGTCCCCTCCATAATGGTGGTGGCCAATTGGTAAAAACCAAATGAGTTGGTAAAATTGTGATTTTTCCAATGCTGCCGAAAATGTTTGCTTGGTTAAATAAAAACCATAAAAATACTGACATCTCATTACAGAAATCCTGAACTTGGTTGGTGAACACAACAGTTTTACTGACTCCTTTCATGATTTTATAGATAGCACCAGAGTTTTACAGTTGGTTGAACAAAAACATGAAAATACTGGATGGAAATCTAATGAATTTTCAATCAGTTTTTTTTTGTGACTTCATGGATAGTGCCAAAATTTTTCATTTGGTTAAATAAAGAATATGAAAATAATGACAAGACATGTACTGTAATCTTGATCGTGGTTGGTAAGTATAGCAGTTCTACCAACATTTTAGTGATTTTACTGACAGCATCACAACTTTTCATTTGGTTAAATGAGGAACACAAAAATACTGACATGACATCTCCAAAAATTCTGATCTCAGTTGTTAAATGCAGGGGTTTAACTGACTCAAAAGAATAGGTGAAACCCTCATTTGGTAGAAATTAGTACCAGTTACATCGAGTGTTAAGCTTACGGTTATGCTTTCCCAGCTTAGGTAAATTTGGTGTGGGAAAAGAAAATAGTAATAGATACAGACTTTTGCAATTTTGTAGGTATAACAATCTAGTTATAACCAATACGGTGTTTGGTCATAAAATGGCTCATATGTTAACATGGTATTCACGTGATGGTAAGCCAGCAAACCTTATTGATTATGTTATAGTAAACCGAAGACTGGCAGGTTCAATACAAGATACTAGGGTATATAGGAGTGCTGTTATTGATGTTAAAAGTAAAGATCATCATCTAGTAGTGTCAAGGGTTAATTTAAAGCTGAAATATCGGAAGGGTAATTACCTCCCCGGAAGTTATGATGTTAGTAGACTCCAGGATGAGAATTTGAGAGAAACTTTCCAGGAACAGTTGAATACTAAACTTGAGAGTTTAAAGTTTGATAATGTGGAAGATGGTTGGAATAATTTTAGAAAAATAATTTGTGAAGTTGCTCAAGGTGTATTAGGGAAGAAAGCTAGAACTGCAGCTAAGAATATTAGTGAAAAAGCTTTAAGTTTAATAGAAAGGAGAAAGGACTTGTACAAGAATTATCTGAGTGATAGATCACATGTAAACAAAAGAAATGTAAAGAAAGTGGAGAAAGCATTGAAATATGAACTAAGGAGGTGTGAAGTGGAGGCCATGGATAAAATTGCCGAGGATTTAGAAGATGCAGCCAGACGGCATAATAGTAAAATATTGTACTGGCACGTTAACAAATTGAGAGGTAGTAGTCAATCCGGACTTGTCCCAGTTAAAGATAGGAATGGGGTGGCAATTAGCGATAAGACAAAAGCTAAAGCGAGATGGGCCGAACATTTTGAGAATTAGAGATAGAGTTGCAGGAAAAAATATAGAGAAAATGAAAAAGTTTGTGATACCTTGGATATGAAGGAAGATTTGTTTTGTGAGCAGGAATTAGAAACAGTACTAAAAGGATTAAAGAATAATAAGGCTCCAGGTGCTGATAGGGTTGTAAATGAGTTTCTTAAATATGGTGGCTCTGAGGTTAGAAATAAGTTATTGAAGATTATGAATATGATTTTTGAAAAAGGGGAAGTACCTAACGATTTTAGGAAAACCTTAATTAAGCCACTTTATAAGAAAGGTAGGTAGCAAATTGCTTAGTAATATGATACTTTTTAGACTGAGAGACGCCGTAGACAAAGCTTTAAGAGAAGAGCAGTGCGGTTTTAGAAAAGGTAGAGGATGTGTTGACCAAATTTTCACTCTTAGGTTAATAATTGAGAAGTGCCTAAGTTTTCAAAAACCTTTGGTCCTCAATTTTATAGATTATGAGCAAGCGTTCGATTCTGTTGATAGAGGAGCTTTAGTAAAGGTTTTATACTTGTGTGGTACACAAGACATACACATTAAAGTGACTAGCGTTGTATACAAGAATAACTCTATTGCAGTAAAGATAGGACATGAGGTTAGTATCTGGTTTTGTATTAAATCAGGAGTTAAGCAGGGGTGTGTTCTATCACCCGGGAGATGGATTATTTTGATCGACTTTGTTGTCAGGAGCACAGGACAGGCAATGGGATACCACGGAATCAAATGGGGAGGAAAAAGTCTCCTGGACTTGGATTATGCTGATGATTTAAGCATCCTAGATGAAAGTGTGAGCAAAATGAATGAAGTTTTAGAGGTTTTGCGAGTTCAGGGTGCTAGTATTGGTTTGAAAATTAATGTTAGGAAGACCAAGTCACTAAGGCTAGGAAAAAGTGAAGATGAAAGGGTGACGTTGGGTAATGAAAAGATTGATCAGGTGGGCAGTTTCACTTACCTTGGTAGTATTATTAGTAAAGATGGTGGGAGCAGTGAAGATGTTAAAAATAGAATAGCCAAGGCTCAGGGTGTTTTTTCACAGTTAAAAAAAGTCTGGAAGAATATGAAGATAAGTCTGCAAACCAAAATTAGAATATTAGAAGCTACAGGGATGACAGTGGGCAAATATGGCTCTGAAGCATGGACGCTCCAAAAAGCGGATGAATATTTACTAGATATTTTTCAGAGAAATTGCTTAAGGATTGTTCTGGGTACCCGGCTGACTGACCTTATTTCAAACAATAGGCTATACGAAATATGTGGTTCAATACCGCTTTCTATGTATATAATGAAAGAAAGGTTGAGGTGGTTAGGGCATGTTGTGCGGATGAAGGATGACAGATTTCCGAAGATTGTTCTTTTCGGCCAACCGTCTAGGGCTAAACGGAAAGCAGGTCGTCCTCGTCTGGGGTGGGAGGACGTCATAAAGAAAGATTTAAAGGAAATGACAACTTCATGGGAGGATGTAAAAAGGGAGGGTTTGAATAGATTGGGATGGAGGAGGAGCGTGCGTAGCTGTGTTGGTCTCAGGGAGCTTGGTGCTGTGATGAGTTGTTAGTAGTAGTAGTATGCTTTCTGAAAGGCTAGGTGGTTAGTAGGTTAAGAGCTGTGGGTGGTATAGGGAGCAATGCCTATCCAAGGTAACAACATGTTAGTTCACAAATTCACAAATTACATGTGTTGGATGATTGATCTCAAGTGCAAAGCATCAGATTAATGAAATAGCTAACCAAGTAAAATGAAGTGTTGGGGTGCATGAATATATTCAACAAAGATTATTGTGAATGAATCTATCTTTTTTTCACAAAAACAACAAGCCTAAATGGATTTTAGCTGCTGAGAAGATTGTTTGCAACCTATTTGTCAAATAAGCAACCAAAAGAATCAAATTGGCTATACATTATATCTGAAAAAAATCTGGAGGTATTAGAAAAGGAAGGCATAAGCAAAGGTGCTTATGTTTAACAGCTATGAAATACAAGCAATATGTCTGTTATTTGACAAGGTGTCAATGTACACATTTGAGATAAACTGGGAAGGCAAGCATGCTAAATTTGATTCAAAGCTTGTAGAAAGAATCTCTTTGCACAGAACATCTGCAGCGAAACCTCCATAGTCCAAAAAATATTCGAGAGCTTACAGGAACTGCATATCTTTTTTAAAGATCAAATGAAACGAGCCATTGCTTAGAAACAAGCAATTGAGAGGGCTGGACCAATACTGAAGCTTGAAAATCTGTCAATGACTAGATGGTTGTTCAGGTCAGTTTGACAGTATTGTGAACCCCCTTTGACACAATTGTTAAAGTACTCAAAGAGCTAATAGAAGAGAATACAGACAAGATAATAAAAGAAAAAGCCCAACTTCTGCATTGCCACATTACCTGCTTTGATTTTATTTAGATTCTTATGTTAACTTAAATTGCATTGTCCAGCAAATGAGGAATTATCCTGTAGGTGCTGCTTAGTCAAGATGTTGTGCCAACGTGTTAGATGAATCCCATTCTTGAAGCCATGGCCTGGACAACCAATCTCTGTCCACAACTCCCTTAAAGGCCTCCACACTTGGGACTGAGACTACTCCTTTGCTTAGGGAGTTCCAGAACCCCACAACTCTATTTGGGAAGCAGTTGTTCTGTAGTCTGGTGTTGTTTTTTTTCAGTACAGCTTCATGGTGTGTCCTCTAGGTCTTATTGACTGGTCAAGTTCAAGCATATTTTGTTGCAAGGACTAAGTGTACAGCATTTTGTCAGACAAAAATTTTTTTGGAGGGGGGGGGACCCCTTCCCCTCCCCCTGAGTACAGCCTTGATTGAGATCCAACTCTGATTGGCTCACTTATATCTAATAATTTAAAACTTGAATAATAAAGTGCATTTAACTTAAAATTAATTTTACACAAGTTATATTAAAATATCCAGATATGTAAAACCTAATGATGGCCTATGTGTGTCTTTCTCTCTTATATGCATTGCTATAGACCTACTGTTCATCTGATTGCAAAGAAACGGAAGTTGTTGAGTGCAATCTTGCAACGGTTTAGGGCATAACTTAGGTACAAGCCTTTACCTTTTTGGTTTTTTATCCTTACAGTTCAGTTAAATTTTACTTATATTGGACAACACCTAAGTATAGCAAACAGTATGCTTTATAAAACTTGTTCATTAGTTTCACAGAATTGCTTAACACAAATGATTAAAAAAATAAAACAGTATCAAATTGAATTTTCGGTGTTGATTTTCTTAATTGTTTATTCGCAAATGGAGAAATAAATCCTTTTTCCACTAAACAAGCCCCTCATGGCCTGTGAGTGACCTAAAATTAGAAAAGGCCTAGTGTTGCTCACAGATAGTGCAGTGATCATCATAAGTATAAGGTAGGGCTACAACACATTCCAAAACTTCAAAATACTTTCCTAGGGGTCATTGAGGCTCTAGATCTATGAGCCTACAACACATTTCTTAGTAAGTGTTTTCTTGTTCATATCATTGACCAAAAAATACATTGAACATACCACCAGATGCCATTTTTATGCTCTTTCTGAATATAATAACTGTAAAATCCAATTGTAAGCCCTCTTAGGACCCATGTAACTCATAATGTAAATCTAAATTTGTTTCATTATTTTACAAAAATGGGTTATAGCATTTTTTTTTCAGACTTACTATTTCCATTTTGTTAAAGTTGTATAATTCATAAGCATTGACTTGTCAAGATTAAGTTGATTTAAAAAATCGAAACAAATCTGCCAGGTTTTCTTCTTGTTCTGTTAGGCTGCTTAAAACTACCATTTCACCTATTTGTTGGAAAATATCAAAGCCAACAGAAGAAACATGGCAGATGAAAAATTTTTGGAATATTTTATTCAACTTAATCATGATTAATCAAAGCTTTTGAATTATATAACTTTAGAAAATAGATTTATAATCAAATAGTAGGGTAAAGGTACTGACGATTTGACAGTTTTTGTAAAAAACCAGTTTTTTTACTCCATAAGTTCTAATTTAAAGACTTTTGGTTTGAAAAGGGTTTTAGTACCTAGGAAAACCTTCTAGGAAACTAAATCTTTGATGAGAAGTTTGAAGTTTTATCTGAAAAGGGTAAAAAACTCCAATTTTCCAAAATTAGAGCATTTTCTCCTACAAATTTTACACAACAAAAAAGTTACCTGTTCTTGACGCAAGTCAGAACCCAATTTGACGAGTGTTGAAATACTTGGGTGGAACCTGGTGTATTTGACACAATTCGAAATGCTTGGGGAATATCTGTGAGCGGAACCTGGTCTTATTGAACCTGGTGTTATATTCTTGTGTCCTGGTTTCTCCACAACTTCATTTAATGCATAAAACACTTCAAAAAGTAAAATTAATAAATCTAATAAAATTTATTAAAGTATACAGCAGTTAGTAAAACAATATTGGTTAATCACGAGAAGTGTGATATTGTGACCTAGATCACATAAATCTTCTTTTTTCTAAGTGTTGCATATATGCCACAGGCATAGCATCTCCAAACACTATCTGGAATGGACCACTTCCTGTCAGTTTTAATGGCCCAGCAAAGATTTGTTCATTGTTGGGAGTGCAAATATCATCAACATTTGGCCATTTCAAAGTGTGATCAGCAATTCTAATCCGCATGGAAAATTTTAGTTTGGACTGTCCTTTGTCAGGAAAGTCCAGAATCCTACCAACAAAATATGGCATCTTGCTTTTTTGTTGCTAAAGAAAATGGCATATTACTTGTCAAGCTGGGGTTCAACTTCCAACCAAAATTTAAGAATTTTTTTTAGTTTCATTGATAAGTGCTAAGGAAAGGGAAAAATGACTTCCATATGAACCTTTGCAATTTTTGACAGTAGCGGGCACCCATAAATTTGACAGGTTTATTTTTGTCAATGAACCCTGGACTTTCGGAGCCTACTATTTTTTATTTGTTTTACATTTTTAATGAAATTTTGAGAGCCACCTATATTTTGACAGGGCCTGTTGCTGTCTGTCAAAAACTTCTACAAGGTTACTACAAGATATTTGAAAAAGAAATAAATCAATTTATAGAAATCATTGTTTACATTTGAATTTGACTAAAGGAACATTTTTAGTACTCCTGTTATTCCATTACATTAAACAAGAAATTTGACACTTGGAACCTAATTTTGACAATGTAATATTTCTTGCCATTTTAATTTAACTTTATCAAGAAAAAGCTAATGTGACTAGAATTCAGATAAAATCTGTTTTATCTTGATGCATTGGTGCTAATCCAAACTTTTTTTTCCAATAAATAACCAAGCAACACCAGTTTAAACATTGCAAACCTGAAAAATCGTTGGGAGCTTCTTTCTTGTCAAAAACGGGACACTGACTAAATTAAATGTTCTTTCCTTATCTGGGTGTACCAGATATGGTGTCAATGTTTCCCAATATTGAAATACAAAAATAGCTTCAAAAGATGGCACTCCAAGTTATGGCTAAGCAGAGTTACTCTGTTTTGAAGGAAAAATTCAAGAGCAGTTCCAAAATTGCACTGTCAAATCATTGGTACCTTTACGCTATGTTTGAAATCCAAGGTTTAAGCCTTTTTTATACCCAAAACTAGAAGTTTTTTGGTCATTTTCAAAGGTTCAAAAAAGGGTTAAATTTTAATTTCCAAGAGAAGCAATTATCATATTTGTACAGAGGATAAAAAAAATGGCATTGAGTGTTATATTTGCATTATTTGTAAGTCAAAATATAAATAGCTAAATATTAACCATTTTCTAGACTTCAACATACCTTCCTAGGGGTCATTGAGGCTCTAGATCCATTCATGATAATTTCATCTAGCCTACCTAACACAACTAATCCTACTTTCTTAGACAGAAAAAAGTCCCTAGGAGAGAATTTTACCAGTCAATGGTCAAAAGATTTAGTCCTAGATTACATGAGAAATATTAGCCTATTGTTGTTTTTAACAGTCTTTATTTGGCAGTAAGAACAAAGTGAAGATGGAAAAAAGGCATCAAATATTGGATAACTATTTGCACTTCATATTATTGACTTACAAATAAAGTGAACATACCATTCATTGCCTTTTTTATGGCTATTGAAAATATATATAAAGCCAACAGAAGAAGGTTTAGCCACAGAAAAGTGGTACAGTCTTCTTTTCTGTTTTCGTTGCTCTCTTGAGATATCATTAACATGGGGGATGAGCCCCTCTTTTTGACACTCCCTTGTTTCTATTCTGCCAATAAATTTTGGATTTCTATTTTAGAGTCCCATAATACCTCATGTAATAACAATGAGAAGTTAGTATAATTTACTGCCCTTCCCCTGAAACGCAGCGGAGGGGGGCATTTGCAAAACCTAGAATTATAGTTATTGGGCCTTCAGTCTATTTTAAACAATTTGGCTATCTAGACAAAAGCATTCTTTTGTTACAAAGCCAAGAATAATCACAATTAAAATATCCATTGTGATTAAGACATTCTAGGCCAAAAATACAAGTGATAAGACTATTTTTTTGGCTTTCTTCATGCAATTAAAAGTTCACATTTGTATGGTAAAACATATCCACAATTTATTGGCAGAACAGAAACCAGGGAGTTTCAAAAAGAGGGGCTAATCCCCCATGTTAATGCTATGTCAAGAAAGCACCAAAAACAGTAAAGAAGGCTGTACTGTCTACTTTTCCATGGCTAAACCTTCTTCCATCAGCATTAATATTTTTGATATTTTGTTGAAAACACATTCTTGAACATTAGACTTCAAGGAAGAAGAAAACAGCATAATATTGCTAAATTTATTTATGAGACTTTCTTTTATCCAACTTAATTGTGGATAATCAGTGCTTGTGGATTATATAACATTAACAAAAGACAATGAAAAACTAAGTTTAAAACAGATGTTTTAAACCTTTTTACACCCAAAAACTAGAACTATTTTGGTCATTTTCAAGAGCTCAAAAAGAGCTTAAATTTGAATTTCTGATAGAAGCAATTATTATATTCATAAAGAGCATAAGAAAAGGCATCAAATGGTATGTTCACTATATTTGTAAGACAATAATATGAACTGCAAAATTTACCAAATATTGCACCCCATTTGTCATTTGTGGATATCCACTCTTTGACTATTGGAAAAATTTAGTTTATAAGCTTATATAAAATGGTACTATCCAATCTCCTTATAATTAAAAATACTTTTGCCATCTAGCTGGAAAATTTTGCCCATCCCTATTGGAAAAATCTATATTTGCCAGCTAGTTGCCAAGATATGTTTCACCAGCAAAACTCTTATTTTCCAACCAGTTGACTAGCAATTTCTCCCCACCAACACTTAATTATGCCAACTAGCTGGAAAGAAACATTGTCTCAGAAAATAATTCATTTTCCAACTTGTTGACTAATAACTTATCCCCAGCAAAACTTAATTTTGCCAACTAGCTGGAAACAAACGTTACCCTAGAAAACAATTTATTTTCCAACTAGTTGACTAATAGCTTCCCCTCGACAACACTGAAATTTGCCAACTAGCTGGAAACAAACAGTGTCCTAGAAAACAATTTATTTTTCAACTAGTTGACTGGTAACTTCTCTCCAACAAAATTTTATTTTGTAAATGGGATTTCACTCTGGCATATTTATTATAGGCTGGGCTATTTGAAACTGTGAGTGCACACATCACTAAGAATAGAAGGGTAAATTAGTCTCCAAATAATGGTAAAATTTTAGTTTAGCAGCACTTCTTAAAAAACATGATAGGCTAATAAAATAAAAATAACAATATTCTCATTTCATGTTTTTTTTTTCAATATATTAGTTGTCATCTGGACAACAAAGTAACCTTCCCTCCCTAATGATCCCATCATTATATACAAACCTAAAAGAAAATTCCAAAAAGTGGATGACAATTTGCTAGATGGCTGTCTTGGCTTTTCTCTGTCTACAATTACCCAGCCCAGTCTTGATGCAACCGATTGCCCAAAATACTTGATAAATTCAATTCAAAATCAACGGACTCGGTTTCTGGGTTTCTGCCTGACTGACCATATTTCAAACAGTGGGCTGTACAAAAAATGTGGTTCAATCCTGCTTTCTATGGCTATAATGAAAGAAAGGTTGGGATGGCTAGGGCACATTCTGTAGATGAAGGGTGACAAATTGCCACAGATCCGCCTGTTTGGCCAGCTGTCTAGGGCTAAAAGGAAAGCAGTTTGTCCTTGTCTGGGGTGAGAGGATGTCATAAAGAAAGATTAAAGGAAATGGGAACTTCCAGCAAGGGGAGACATTACAGTAAATTTCTACCAAATCATATTATTGACTTATACATAAAGTGAATATACTATTCAATGCCTTTTTTATGCTGATTACAAATATAGTAATAATTTCTATTGAAAATGACTTTCAGCCCCTATATATGCCAATTAAGTGTATATATTTTGGTAAAGTTCTAAAAAATAATATTATTTAGTTAGGAATAAAGTTAATACAACAATCGATGCCTTTTTTTATGCTGATTACAAATATAATAATCATTTCTATTAGAAATTAATTTCAGCCCCCCCCCTATATATACCTAACCTAACCCTGAATTGGCATATATAGGGGAGGGGTTGAAATTCATTTACGATAGAAATGATAAATATATTTGTAATCTGCATAAAAAAAGGCATCGAATGGTGTATTCACTTTTGTCTTAACTCAACAATATGATTTTGTAGAACTTTATCTATATTTCTACAACCTAACCTAACCCTGAATTGGTATAGGCTATATAGGGTGGGACTGAAATTCATTTCCAATAGAAATTATTATTATATTTGTAATCAGGGGAAGGTGCCCAATGGATATTCTTTAAAAAATTACATTATATAGACTGTAAAAATACTCTCCAACTACACTTACTATCAAGATAGAATATCAAGCTAGACAGATAGGTAATAAGATTTCTAAGACTCTTACACATGTATCTACCTAGCTGAATATTTAACTGTACAAGTAATTTACAGAATATCTACCTAGTTAGATATAATGTAGCTAAGTGTTCTTAATATATAGCCTATCTAACTAGGCAGATAAGAAGATTCTCTAAGCAGCTTGGGGTTAGTATCCAACTAGCCAGATAATTTATTTCTTGGTCAATATCTACAAAATCATATTATTGAGTTAGAACAAAAGTGAATATACCATTCAATGCCTTTTTTATGCTGATTAAGAATATAATAAGCATTTCTATTGGAAATGAGTTTCAGCCCCCCCCCCCTATATAGGCCAAGTCAGGGTTAGGTTAGGTATAGCCTATATAGGGGGGGAAGGCTGAAATTCATTTCCAATAGAAATGCTTATTATATTTGTAATCAGCATAAAAAAAGGCATTGAATGGTGCATTCACTTTATTCCTAACACAATAATATGATTTAGATTGACCCATTTCTCTTAGGCACAGCATGAACATCTAACTAGGTGGATAATACCAAGTCTTGACAGTTCTAATATATATCCAACTAGGAGGATAAGTAAATTCAGTAAAATTCTACTTTAGTTACTTTTGGCTATCTTAGAAAGGGGTAGGGTTAGGAAAATGAAACTTTCAGGGATGGATCTACATGCTAAGGTATGTTGTGGGAAGGTACTTTGAGTTTGGGGGGAAGGGGGATTTCAAAAACATCTTCCCATGACATAATTTGTCCTTTAAAAACGATTCAGTTATTTTTACTTGTCTATCTCTTGTCAAATTCTTTCCCTAATTAATAAAGTTGAAATGTCTATCAGCACAGTGTTTGGCACCTGGATGCTACCCTTAAGGGTAAAATTTATGATAAGCAAGCCGCAGCCTTTGAAAAACACGCCAAAAATAAGCCAGACAATTTTTTGCCCAAAATTTAACTTTACTTTTAATGGTGTCCAAGTTTTGACGGCCGTTTTATAGAAATATTGAAAAAAACTACGTTTTCTAAAGAGTTAAAGAGGCTGAGTTACAAGGTCGAACCTTAAAACGTACAGGGATTACGAGGCAAAGTTGGGGGGCTGCCGCCCCCAAACCCCCGCTTTCGCAGCCTTTAAATATAAAAAAATTTCTTTAAACTGAAAGTAAGGAGCGACATTAAAACCTAAAACGAACATAAATTATTCCGTATATGAAAGGGGCTGTGCCCTCCTCAAGCCTCGCTCTTTACGCTAAAGTTTTTATTGTTTAAAAAAAGAGTTGTGAGAAAGTCAAACTTTAGCGTAAAGAGCGAGGCGTTGAGGAGGGCACAGCCCCTTTCATATACTGAATAATTTCTGTTCGTTTTAAGTTCGATTAACTCTTTAGAAAACCTAGTTTTTTTCAAATAATTTCTGCACGTTTTTGTACAGTTTATTACTTATCAAGATAAAACCTGACGAGGATGAAATTTTGCAAGTTTCTTAGTTTGAGCTTGGGTTACAAAATGCAATTACCGCCGTCTCTCTGCGACCTCTAGGACCTGAAATCGGACCTTAACATTGTGGTGGGTCGCCTCTTTATAGAGTCACAAGTGGGCCTCCTTGACTCACCACTATTCAGGTCCTTTGATCCTAATGGCATTATCCACCTTTCAATTCGTTCCCTGGTTTGCGGAAATTCAGTTCCAGTGTAGAGATTATTTTGAGGCTGTATTTAGTAGAATTGCGATAAACCGCTACCCCATGTGGAACTCTAGAGACTTAACAGAAATTCCCGCGCGCTATGTTCAGAAAATGCTTGACCGTGCTTACTTTCCTGTCCAACAGTTCGGGGAAAACTATTGACGAGGACGCCCACCGGCTCGATTTCTCCTGTGTGAGTTCGAGCACTGTCCGTGTGTGCGCCGCAATTTCTGTATCCCATAATTTCACTGAGTCGATCCTCCGATTACTATAATGATACTCTGCGACCCAAGGCGTTTTAATGTCAACATTTTGATTCAGTCAGAGGTTCTTTTTGGCGCAATAGAGTTATTGCCAGAACAAATTCTTAAAATTGTGTCCCAGCCCTATGTATTGGTTGGATAAAATGGTGCATTAGTTAATAACGACCTTAGCTCGCAGACAAAAACAAAAAAGATCATTATTTCATTGGTTTATTATCACATAGATACACAAACTAAAATCAGATCATTGGATATTATCACATATAGATTCATAAAATTATGGAAATCACTTTGTGTAAAGTCAAAGCTTTGGATTAAATTCCCTTTCCCAGTGCTAAATGCGATGCTAAAACGCCCTTAAAGGGCTACGAAAGGTACACAAGGAACACAATCGTACTTTTGCCTTTATCACAAGTCCATTCCAGGGTCATAAGAGTCTATCACAAACCACCATACGTCCCTGGAACCAAAAACCCCTCCGCATGCTTCTCAACTGCATCTGTGGTTCAATCACTGACTATTTGATAACCCGTAAAATCAGAGCGAAGGGCGATCCGATTTGAGAACTGGCTGAGAAATGAGTTGACGGACTTCTACTACTCCTCATCGCCGCCGCGCATTTGCGAGGAAAAGACCGTAGTAGGCCTCCAGGCGTGAATGATAAGTGTAATCAAACACTTTCACTTGTTCTCACTCAATTTTTCTTCTCCGGGGCTGTACTGCGAAGAGCTAGTTGTTGAGGTAACGAATTGTTATATTCCATGCCAGCTCCACCTCCGCTTAAATTTGCAAGGTATCAGCCGTATTTTATTCGACTCCGCATGGTTGTAGTATCGAGATAGGGAGACGAAGGTTCTTAGTCTTTATTTGTTCTTGCTGGGACGGATCTCCAGGTTCCTGTTTGATGAGCCACATTTTAACAAAGTCCGAACATTCCACCACTTTAAACATGGATGGGAAGTATTGTGGGCCAGATTGGGAATGACACGCGTTATAAATTTCGATACTTTTACGTAAGACAAACTAAGAATTGAATTTTGTTGCTGTGCTGCGAGAGCCAACTCACTCATCGATTTCAGAAGTTTATAACTTATCAAAATTATATTGACCTTTAGCGCAAGATAGCTGTCCGAACTCTGGCTGCCAGTCATTGAGTGAGGGCGTACCTTTTAAGGCGATTTATGACGGGAAAACTAAAAAAAAAGTGGTAGATTGGAAAAAAAAAATGCTCCAGGGTGGAATTTTCGGTGATTAAGAA
This sequence comes from Artemia sp. Qi Xiang Cuo, assembly GCF_049724085.1. Lineage (NCBI taxonomy): Eukaryota > Metazoa > Arthropoda > Branchiopoda > Anostraca > Artemiidae > Artemia > Artemia sp. Qi Xiang Cuo. The sequence goes on from NC_142803.1 coordinate 69,546,649, forward strand.
TATCCGTCTTTCATAGCCCTTTAAGATTGACCAAATGCCTCTAAGATGTCGCTGAGTTAATTTTCTTCCCTGTCAGCGTCAGGCGCCGCAGCTCTGCTACATCGTCCACTGTCAGACGCATTTTCACCTCCATTTTTCGAAAATATGGAACTGTTGAACGAACTCATTTTGGCCGATGGTACGAATGACGAACAGCAGTGGCCACTGACAGACATCCACAGTCGAAAAATCAAAATTGTTTTTAGGAGTGGTAAAAGCATTCTATTCCGAAGCTTTGACTTTACACAGTTCATCATAGAAAACGCTCTCTCAATGACTGCGTTTCTGATAGGCAAACTCAGCAACAACAATGCCCACTTTGCCAAATCCTGAAAGACTGGCTCTCCAATAGGGTCGCGAAACTGAAGCACGTAGACCCAGAACTCAGAGGAGTGTTTTGGAAGTTCTCCGCCACAAAGTTCATTCCAGTCAACCTCGAGCAGGCGTCACCACTGGTTTTCCATGTCTCCAAATTCTGTCACTGGAATCACACTAAGAGGCAGGTCAGCGAATCTGGGTCTAGTCTGAGAAAAACCTATTGTCGGAGAGAGAATTCTCAATTTCAGAAGGGAATCAATGGCAAGAGGTAAACGTTTCAGAACTGACCTTGCAGCCGTCTTGAGAAAGCCGTGACAGCGAAGCTTTATGTCCTCTTTCTTCTCGCTTGGAAGATCAGCTTCGCTGAGTTCAGAAAGAAACAAATGCCCAAAGTCTACCTGGTCGACAGGAAGGTAGTAAATTAGAAACTCAAGGTTGACGTTAAGGGACTCTGCAGACGGTCGAAGGATCCTGGGCAGGATGCACATGACCAAATCTTTCAGCTCTTGAAACAGACGAAATTGGTCTGCATTCAAATGTTGAAATAGTATGTTCACCCTCTGAAAGTCGGCCAATAGCGGTTTCAGAAAGACAATGTATAGACGGTTGCGCTTATCACTGTGCATTTCGTGAAAAGTTCTTGCAGTATAGCACTGCTCTTTTTCCTTGGCGATGCGGAAATGTGTTGTCAGTTCGAGGTATTGCTCATCAACTCTACATACTGCGGTTTATCGCGACAACCAGCGTGAACTTGAAGGGGCCACAATTTTAAGGGGCGAATTTCCATGATTTATCAGCCTATATATCTGGCCGTACGCTTCCCTTCGCAACGGGCTTACGCTAAACCACTTGTACGTTTTCGAGAGGATAAATTCTAGGGTGCTTGGCAACTCTTCCATAACCTTGGAAACTCACAAGTGCAGAGAGCTGCAAAAACATTTGAAAAGCTGAATGTGAGGTAACTCAGCTTCATTCAGCTCGGTACATAGAGAGTGATTTGCTCCCGACTTGCTATTTGCCCCATCAGTACCAATACCACTCAGGGTTTTTGAGAGGTATTTTGCACTCTGCAAGAAATTTTGTGAGTTCTGCGTGGAGTATAATAGCTGTAGTTGATGGTACTTCAACCATTCCTAACGCAGTACACACTATCTTTTTCAACTTCGGGCTGTAATACCGAATGCAAATACATATGAACTTCATTGTAGAGACATCAGTTGACTCATCCAGTATTAGAGAGTACTTACCATCTCCAATGTCAGCCACTATCTCCTTCAGGGTTTCAGGTCCAAGCACATTCTTAATGAGAGCGGAACATTTAGTTTTTTTAGCCTCACCGATTCACCAATAAACCCAGGAAATAAGTCTTTGATGATAGTAGAAAGATGGTTGATTGTTCTCACCGACGAGTGACAGGCTACATGAGCAGCCAAGACCAGCTCCGCTTTCCGCGAAGCCAAGTTCGTCGACGTGACTCCTAGAAAATTAGCATTAATTATTCGTGATTATTTCGGCTATGTTTCATAACCGATTCTTTCGGCTATGTTTCATAACTTGACTCTGAAAGGGGAGGTGGTGGGGGGGGGGAGGGCAAAACGTTCGTCCGAATTTTCCCCATTAAGTAAAAGTCACAGGGGGATGAAATGTTGCATGTTCCTTGGTTAGGACATGACCTACAAAACGCAGCCCTCCCCACCTCTCTGGGACCAAAGATCGATTAACACTGTTGGAGTATGCCTCTCTACAGAAGTATAAGTGTGCTTCCTAGGTTGATTTTTATGACTGGTCCCCGAACTCCAATTGGGTCCCCATACGCAAAATAACGGGCCACTGGCTATTAATCGTTATCAAATTCTGTTGAACCGAATGGTAGATATTCTTGGTTGAATGACGTATTTGAGGGCCTCTCTAAAAATACACAAAGAACTCAAGATGGGGTTAAGACTTCCCAACGAAACACACACTGGACATTGGGCCTTATTGCTATTATTTGAAAAAACTACGTCTTCTAAAGAGTTAAAAAGGCTGAGTCAAAAGTTTGAACCTTAAAACGTACAGGGATTAGGAGGTGCACTTGGGGGGCTGCCGCATCCCAAACCCCCCACTTTCGCAGCCTTTAAATAAAAAAAGTTTCTTTAACTGAAAATAAGGAGCGACATTAAAACTTAAAACGACCAGAAATTATTCCGTATGTGAAAGGGGCTGTAACCTCCTCAACGCCTCGCTCTTTACGCTAAAGTTTGAGTTTCTCACAACTCTTTATTTAAAAAATAAAAACTTTATCGTAAAGAGCGAGGCGTTGAGGAGGGCACAGCCCCTTTCATATACGGAATAATTTCTGTTGGTTTTAAGTTTTAATGTCGCTCCTTACTTGCAGTTTAAAAAACTTTTTTTTTATTTAAAGGCTGCGAAAGCGGGGGGTTTGGGAGGCGGCAGCCCCAACTGCATCTCCTAATCCCTGTACGTTTTAAGGTTCGAACTTTGACTCAGCCTCTTTAACTCTTTAGAAAACGTAGTTTTTTTCAAATAATGTCTTCATATTTTTGTACATTTTATTACTTATTTGGGAGGTACTCACGGTGAGATGAGAGTTTCTTTTTTGTTTGGTGGGGGGCTGACGCCCCCCACCACCTCTGCAATGTCTTAATATGTAGGACTCCTATATACTCTTTAAATAGTTATTATTGAGACGAAGGGTGAGCCGAAGGAGTTACTAGATCGGATTTAAAAAAGAAACTGAGTTTCTTTTTTAAACTTTAAATTCAATATGTAAAAAAATTTCTCTGACGGAGAAAAGAACCCGGGTCTTCCGCCTGACAGTCAGGAGTAGTGACCACTGTACCAAAGAAACATTACATTATTTATAGTCTGTGCGATGTATTTTTGACGCAATGAAATCTCCACAAAACTTGATATTTGGTTTTTGGAAAACAGGGAAGGAGTGATCAGATTTAGCCGAATTTTCGAGGATAAGTTTCTAGGCCCCAGGACAGTTTATCCTCTAAATTTCAGCCCGATCGGACAACGTTAAAGGGGGGCTGTGGTGGGAAAATTTAACGTGGGCTCTTATAGGAAAACGAGGTTTTTCG
>NC_142803.1:69550594-69581585 GCF_049724085.1 Artemia sp. Qi Xiang Cuo
AACTAGCCCCCCAACGCCTATCATACCCCCAAGCACATCCAATCAAAATTTTGAGACAGCCATTTTGTTCAGCCTAGTTGATTTCCAGATAGAAAATATGTTTTTTAGGAGGACACTCCCCCACAACCCTCAGATCCGGGGTTTTAAGTTATGCCCTGGGGGCATAAAAGGTTTTTTATAAGAGGCGGTGTCGTAGAAACTTCAAAACAGGCTCATTCGATTGGAAATTTAAAGGGCTAGTGCCCTTTTTAATAGTCGAAAGGGACTGGAGGGTAACTAGCCCCCCACGCACATCATTCCCCAAACACATCCAATCAAAATTTTGATATGGCCATTTTGGTCATCGTAGTTGATTTCCAGATAGAAAATATGTTTTTGAGGAGGATACTCCCCCACAGCCCTCAGGGCAAGGGTTTTAAGTTACGCCCTGAGGGCATATAAGGTTTTTATAGAAGGCGTTGTCGTGGAAACTAAAAAAAGGCTCATTCGATTGGAAATTCAAAGGGCTAGTGCCCTTTTTAATATTAAAAAGTGATTTGAAGGCATCTATCCCCCCCACGCCCATCATTCACCCAAACACATTCAATAACAAATTTGCGATAAGCCATTTTGTTTAGCGTAGTTTATTTTCAGATAGTGAATATGTTTTTGAGGAGGATACTCCCCCAAAACCCTCAGGGCTAGGGTTATAAGTTATGCCCATGAGGCATATAAGATTTTATTAAGATCGTTGTCGTAGAAAATTGAAAAAGAGCTCTTTTGATTTGAAATTGAGAGGGCTAGTACCCTTTTTAATAGTCGAAAGTGATTTGAGGGTAACTGACACCCCCCTCACGCCCACCATTTTCCCCAAACACATCCAGTCAAAATTTTTAAATAATCATTTTATTCAACGTAGTTGAAAGTTTTAGAAATTAGGTCTTGGAGGATGAAAACCCCTCCCTCCACAGCCCTCAGGGAAAGGGTTATAAGCTATGCCCTGGGGGCATATAAAGTTTTTATTGTAAGTGTTGTCGTAGAAACTCGAAATGGGCTCATTCAATTGGGAATTGAAAGGGCTAGTGCCTTTTTTAATAGATGAAAGTGATTGGATAGCGACTGACACCCCTCTCACGCCCGCCATTTTCCCAAACACATCCAATCAAAATTTTGAGATAGCCATTTTGTTCAACGTAGTTGAAGGTTCTGGAAATTAGATCTTTAAGGATGACAACCCCTCCCTCCATAGCCCTCATGGCAAGGGTTGTAAGTTATGCCCTGGGGGCATATAAAGTTTTTATTGAAAGTGTCGTCGTAGAAACTTGAAATGGGCTTATTCAATTGGGAATCGAAACGGCAAGTGCCTTTTTTGATAGTTGAAAGTGATTGGATAGCGAATGACCCCTCTCACGCCCACCATTTTCCAAACCAATCAAAATTTTGAGATATCCATTTTGTTCAACGTAGTTGAACGTTCTGGAAATTAGGTCTTTTAGGATGATAGCCCCCCTCCAGAGCTCTCAGTGCAAGGGTTGTAAATAATACCCTGGGGCATATAAGGTTTATATAGAAAGTTGTTGCATAAATCATAGGCAGCGCAATCGCGCTGCCTAAGTAAAGAATGGGGACACTCGAGAACAAGCCAAGAAACGGAGACTAAGTAAAGACGAGGACACTCCCCCACAACCCTTAGGGCAAGGGTTTTAAGTTATGCCCTGGGGGCATATAAGAACGATGTTGGCACAATGTATTATTTAATAATTTTTTCTTTTAGAGCAGGCCACTTCGTATCGAAGAAGTTTTCGTAAAACCCTTTTTAATAGTCGAAAGTGATTGGAAGGAGACTAACACCCCTTCCACGCCCACCATCTCCCGAAACACATCCAATCAAAATTTTCAGATAGCCATTTTGTTCAGAGCAGTTGATCTAAAGATAAAAATTGTGTTTTTGAGGTGGAGAGTCCCCCACAGCCCTTAGTGCAAGAGTTGTAAGTTATGCCTTGGGGGTATATAAGGCTTTTTATAGAACGTTTTGTCATATAAACTTCAAAAAAATCTCATTCGATTGCAAATTCAAAGGACTAGTGCCCTTTTTAGTAGTTGAACGTGATTAGAGGGCAACTAACCCGCCTCTCGCGCCCACGTTTTCCCCAAACACATCTAATCAAAACTTTGAGATAGCCATTTTATTCAACGTAGTTTTAAGTTCTGGAAATTAGGTCTTTCAGGATGACAGCCCCCCCCTCCCCCGAGCCGTCGGGGCAAGGGTGGTAAAGTATGCCCCGGGGGCATCTAAGGTTTTTATATACCGCGTTGTCATAGAAACTTCAAAAAGGGCTAATTCTATTGAAAATTCAAAGGGCTAGTGCCCTTTTTAATAGTCGAAAGTGATTGGAAAGCAACTATCAGCCCTTCCACGCCCACCATTCCCCAAACAAATCCAATAAAGATTTTGAGATAGCCATTTTGTTGCACACGGTTTAAAGTTCAGGAAGTTATACCTTTGAGCAGGACACTCCCCCTCCCCAAGTCTTCAGGGCCAGGTTTATAAGTTATGCGCTGGGGGAAAATAAGGTTTTCATAGAAATCGTTGTCGTAGGAACTTCAAAAAGGGCTCCTTCGATTGGAAATTGAAATGGCTATTGCACTTTTTAATAGTCGAAAGTGATTTGAGGGCAACTAACCCCCCTCTAACGCCCCGCTTTTCTCCAAACGCATCCAATCAATATTTCGGTCCTTAGGTCTTTAAGGATGACACCCCCCCCCCCACAGCCCGCAGGGCACGGGTTGTGAGTTATGCCCTGGGGGGCTATAAGGGTTGGCTTGAAAGCGTAGAAACTTCAAAAGGGCTCATGTAATTGGAAATTGAAAGGGCTAGTGCCTTTTTTGATAGTTGAAAGTGATTGAAGAGCGACTAACGCCCCTCTCACGCCCACCATTTTCCCAAACACATCCAATCAAAATTTTGAGATATGAAGTTTGTTCAACTTAGTTTAAAGTTCTTGATATTAGGTATTTTAGGATGATACCCCCAACATAGCCCTCAGTGCAAGGGTTGTAAGTTTTGCCCTAGAGGAATATAAAGTTTATAAAGAGAGTTGTTATAGGAATTTCAAAAAGGGCTCATTGGATTGGAATTAATATTGCCCTTTTTAATAGTCGAAAGTGAGTGGAGAGTAATTAACATAACTTACGCCCATTATTTTCCCAAAGACATTCAATCAAAGTTTAGAGATAGCCATTTTGTTCAACATAGTTGAAAGTTCTGGAAATTATGTACTTAAGGTTGACAAACCCCCCAGAGCCCCAAGGGAAAAGGTGGTAAGTTCTGCCCTGAGGGAATATAAGGTTTTTATATATAGAGTTGTCGCAAAACTTCAAATGGGGCTCATTCAGTTGGAAATTGAGAGGGCTAGTGCCTTTTCTAATAGTCGAAAGTGATTGGAGGGCAACTATCCCCCCCCCACGCCCATCATTCCCCCAAACACATCCAATCCACATTTTCAGAGAGCCATTTTGCTAATCGTTGTAGAAAGTTCTGGATATTAGGCCTTTGAGAATGACACCCCCCAGCAACTCAGGTCAAGGGTTATATGATAATCCCTGGGGGCAGAAAAGGTTTTTCTTGAAAGCTTTGTCGTAGAAACTTCAAAAGGGCTCAATTGATTTGAAATTGAAAGGTCTAATGCCATTTTCAGTAGTTGAAAGTGATTGGAGAGCGACTAACGCCTCTCTCTAGCCCAACATGTCCCCAAACACATCCAATCAAAATTGAGAGAGCCATGTTGTGTAACATATTTGAAAGTTCTGGAAATTAGGTGTTAGAGGATGAAAACCACCCTTACAGACCTTAGGTTAAGGGTTGTAATTTATGTCATGGGGGCACACAAGGTGTTTATAGTAAGCTTTATCGTTTCCAAAAGGTCTCATTCGATTGGAAATCGAAAGACCTGTTGCCCGTTTTAAAAGTCAAAAGTGATTGGAAGGCTTGACATTTTAAGAAGCAACGCTGTAGCGTTGCCTATAGTAAAGGCCAGACGGCACCAATGTTTTATTATTATTTTTTTTTTTTTTCCCACAGGCACTTCATATGGAAGGGGTCATAGTAGAAGCTTCAAAGGGGGCTCATTCAATTGAAAATCGAGAGTTCTAGTGCACTTTTAAATCATCAAAAATGATTGGAGTGAAACTAGCCCCCTCCACGCCCATCATTCCCCCGAACACATCCAATCAAAATTTTGAGATAGCCATTTTGTTTGGAGTAGTTGGTTTCCAGATAGAAAATATATTTTTGAGGAGGATACTCCACCACAACCCTCAGGGCAAGGGTTTTAAGTTATGCCCTGGGGGTATATCAGGTTTTTATAGAAGGCGTTGTCGTAGAAACTTCAAAACAGGCTCATTCGATTGGAAATTAAAATGCGAGTGCCCTTTTTAATAGTCGAAAATGATCGGAGTGTAACTAGCCCCCCTCCCCCCCCCACGTCACTTATTTCCCTCAACCCATCAAAAAAAATCTTTCCCATAGCCATTTTGTTCAGTATAGTTGATTTCCAGATAGAAAATGTATTTTTGAGGAGGACAATCCTTCACAACCCTCAGGGCAAGGGTTTTAAGTTTTGCCCTGGGGGCATATAAGTTTTTTATAGCCGGCGTTGTCGTAGAAACTTCAAAACAGGCTCATTCGATTGGAACTTAAAGTCATCGTGCCCTTTATAATAGTAAAAAATGATTAGCAGGCCCCTAGCCCCCCCCCCACGCCCATCATTCCCCCAAACACATCCAATCAAAAATTTTCAGATAGCCATTTTGTTCAGGGTAGTTGATTTCCAGATAGAAAATATATTTTTGAGGAGGATACTTCCCCACAACCCTCAGGGCATAGGTTTTAAGTTATGCCCTGGGGCATATAAGGTTTTTATAGAAGGCGTTGTCGTAGAAACTTCAAAAAAGGCTCATTCCTTTGGAAATTAAAGAGCTAGTGTCCTTTTTAATAGTCGAAAGTGATTGGAGTGTAACTAGCCCCCCTCCCCCCCACGCCCAAAATTTCCAAACATAAATCCAATCAAAATTTTAGAGGACCATTACGTTAATCGTAGTTGATTTCCAATTAAAAGATATTTTTTCAGGGAGAAACTCCACAACAACCCTCAAGGCACGGGTTGTATCTTTTTCACTGGGAGCATAGAAGGATTTTATAGAAGGCGTTGTCATAAAAACTACAAAACAGACTCATTCGATTGGAAATTAAAGGGCTAGTGCCCTTTTTAATAGTCGAAAATGATTGGAGGGCAACTAGCCCCCCCCCAAGCCCATCAGTCCCCCAAACACCTCCAATAAAAATTTTCAGATAGCTTTTTTGTTCAGCGTAGTTGATTTCCAGATAGAAAATATATTTTCGAGGACACTCCCCCACAACCCTCAGGGCAAGTGTTTTAGGTTATGCCCTGGGTGCATATAAGTTTTTATAGAAGGCATGGCCGTAGAAACTTCAAAACAGACTAATTCGATTGTAAATTAAAGGGCGAGTGACCTTTATAATAGTCAGAAGTGATTGGAGCGTACCTAGCCCCCTCCCCCAACCCTCATTTCTCCAAACACATCCAATCAAAATTTTAAGATATCCATTTTGTTCAGCGTAGTTGATTTCCAGAGAGAAACTATATTTTTGAGGAGGACACTCCCCCACAACCCTCAGGGCAAGGGTTTTAAGTTATGCCCTGGGGGCATATAAGGTGTTTATAGAAGGCGTTGTCGTAGAAACTTAAAAACAGGCTCCTTCGATTGGACATTAAAGGGCTGGTGCCCTTTTTAAGCGTCGAAAGTGATTGGAGTGTAACTAGCCCCCTCCCCCCCCCACGCCCCTCAGTTCCCCCACTACCTCTAAACAAACTTTTAATATAGCCATTTTGTTCAGCGTAGTTGATTTCCAGGTAGAAAATATATTTCGAGGAGGAAACTCCCCCACAACCCTCAGGGAATGGGTGTTAAGTCATGCCCTGGGGCATTTAAGGTTTTTATAGAAGGTGTTGTCGTAGAAACTTCAAAAGAAGCTCATTCGATTGGAAATTAAAGAGCTAGTGCCATTTTTAATAGTCGAAAGTGATTGGAGTGTAACTAGCCCCCCTCTCCCCCCACGCCCATCATTTACCCAAACACACCCAATCAAAATTTTGAGAAAGACATTTTGTTCAGCACCGTTGATTTCCAGAAAGAAACAGCATGTTTGAGGAGGGCACTCCCTCATAGCCTTCAGGGTGAGGGTGGTAATAAATGCTCTGGGGGCATATAAGGTTGTTATAGAAGGCATTGTCGTAGAAACTTCAAAACAGGCTCATTCGATTGGAAATTAATGGGCTAGTGCCTTTTGTAATAGTCGAAAGTGATTGGAGGGCAACTATCCCCCCCACGCCCCTCAGTCCCCCACCCACCTCCCATCAACAGTTTCAGATAGCCATTTTGCTAAGCGTAGTAGAAAGTTCTGGAAATTAGGCATTTGAGGATGACATCCCCCAGCACTCAGGGCAAGGGTTATATGTTAATCCCTGGGGGCAGAAAAGGTTTTTATTGAAAGCTCTGTCGTAGAAACTTCAAAAGGGCTCATTTGATTGGAAATTGAAAGGTCTAATGCCATTTTCAATAGTTGAAAGTGATTGGAGAGCAACTACAGCCTCTCTCTAGCCCAACATTTCACCAAAAACATCGAATCAAAATTGAGATAGCCATTTTGTGTAACATAGTTGAAAGTTCTGGAAATTCGGTGTTAGAAGATGAAAACCACCCTTACAGACCTTAGGGTAAGGGTTGTAATTTATGTCCTGGGGGCACACAAGGTGTTTATAGTAAGCTTTATCGTTTCCAAAAGGTCTCATTCGATTGGAAATCGAAAGGCCTGTTGCCCGTTTTAACAGTCAAAAGTGATTGGAAGGCTTGACATTTTAAGAAGCAACGCTGTAGCGTTGCCTATAGTAAAGGCCAGACGGCTCCAATGTTTTATTATTATTTTTTTTTCCCAGAGGCACTTCATATGGAAGGAGTCATAGTAGAAGATTCAAAGGGGGCTAATTCGATTGGAAATCGAGAGTTCTAGGGCACTTTTAAATAATCAAAAATGATTTGAGGGAAACTAGCACCCTCCACGTCCATCAGACCCCCCAACACATCAACTCCAAATGCTGAGATAGACATGTTGTTTGGAGGAGGTGGTTTCCAGATAGAACATATATTTTTGAGAAGGATACTCCACCACAACCTTCAGGGCAAGGGTTTTAAGTTTTGCCCTGCGGGTATATCAGGTTTTTGTAGAAGGCGTTGTCGTAAAAACTTCAAAACCGGCTCATTCGATTGGAAATTAAAGAGCTAGTGCCCTTTTTAATAGTCGAAAGTGATTGGAGTGTAACTAGCCCCCTCCCCCCCCCCCCACGTCTATCATTTCCCCAAACACATCCAAGCAAAATTTTGATATAGCCGTTTTGTTCAGCATAGTTGATTTCCAGAAAGAAAATGTATTTTTTAGGAGGACAATCCCCCACAACCCTCAGGGCACGGGTTTTAAGTTTTGCCCTGGGGGCAGATAAGTTTTTTATAGCCGGCGTTGTCGTAAAAACTTCAAAACAGGCTCATTCGATTGGAACTTAAAGTCATCGTGCCCTTTATAATCGAAAAAAATTATTTGCAGGCCCCTAGCCCCCCCCCCCCACGCCCATCATTCCCCCAAACCCATCCAATAAAAAATTTTCAGATAGCCATTTTGTTCAGGGTAGTTGATTTTCGGATAGAAAATATGTTTTTGAGGAGGAAACTCCTCCACAACCCTCAGGGCAAGGGTTTTAAGTTATGCCCTGGGGCATATAAGGTTTTTATAGAAGGCGTTGTCGTAGAAACTTCAAAAAAGGCTCATTCCATTGGAAATTAAAGAGCTAGTGTCCTTTTTAATAGTCGAAAGTGATTGGAGTGTAACTAGCCCCCCTCCCCCCCCACGCCCATCATTTCCCCAAACACATCCAATCAAAATTTTAGATGGCCATTTTGTTCAGCGTGGTTGATTTCCAAATAGAAGATATATTTTTGAGGGGGACACTCCCCCACAACCCTCAGGGCAAGGGTTTTAAGTTATGCCCTGGGAGCATATAAGGTTTTTATAGAAGGCGTTGTCATAGTAACTTAAAAACTGACTCATTCGATTGTAAATTAATGTGCTAGTGCACTTTTTAATAGTTTAAAGTGATCGGAGGGCAACTAGCCCCCCCCCCCCGCCCAACAGTCCCCCACAGACAACCAATCAAAATTTTGAGATAGCCTTTTTGTTCAGCGCAGTTGATTTTCAGATAGAAAATATATTTTCGAGGACACTCCCCCACAACCCTCAGGGCAAGGGTTTTAGGTTATGCCCTGGGGGCATATAAGGTTTTATAGGAGGCATCGTAGAAACTTCAAAACAGACTCATTCGATTGGAAATTAAAGGGCTAGTGCCCTTTTTAATAGTCAGAAGTGATTGGAGCGTAACTAGCCCCCTCCCCCCCCCAACATTACTCCAAACACATCCCATCAAAATTTTCAGATATCCATTTTGTTCAGCGTCGTTGATTTCCAGAGAGAAACTATGTTTTTGAGGAGGACACTCCCCCAAAACCCTCAGGGCACGGGTTTTATGTTATGCCCTGGGGGCATATAAGGTTTTTATAGAAGGCGTTGTCGTAGAAACTTAAAAAGAGGCTCATTCGATTGGAAATTAAAGGGCCCGTGCCCTTTTTAATAGTCGAAAGTGATTGGAGTGTAACTAGCCCCCTCCCCCCCCCCACGCCCATCATTTCCCCCAATACATCCAATCAAAATTTTCAGATAGCCATTTTGTTCAGCGTAGTTGATTTCCAGATAGAAAATATATTTTAAGGAGAACACTCGCCCAAAATCCTCAGGGCAAGGGTTTTGAGTTATTCCCTGGGGGTATATAAGGTTTTTATAGAAGGCGTTGTCGTAGAAACTTCAAAAGAGGCTAATTCGATTGGAAATCAAAGGTATAGTGCCCTTTTTAATAGTCAAAAGTGATTGGTGTGTAACAAGCCCCCCTCCCCCCCCCCCCACGCCCATCATTTCCCCAAACACATCCAATCAAAATTTTCAGATAGCCATTTTGTTCAGCGTAGTGGATTTCCAAATATACAATACGTTTTTGAGGAGGACACTCCCCCACAACTCTCAGGGCAAGGGTTTTAAGTTATGCCCTGGGGCATATAAGGTTTTTATAGAAGGAGTTGTCGTAGAAACTTCAAAAAAGGCTCATTCCATTTGAAATTAAAGAGCTTGTGTCCTTTTTAATAGTCGAAAGTAATTGGAGTTTAACTAGCCCCCCTCCCCCCCCCACGCTCATCATTGCCCCAAACACATCCAATCAAAATTTTAGATGGCCATTTTGTTCAGCGTAGTTGATTTCCAAATAGAAAATATATTTTTGAGGAAGACAGTCCCCCACAACCCTCAGGGCAAGGGTTTTAACTTATGCCCTGGGAGCATATAAGGTTTATATAGAAGGTGTTGTCATAGAACCTTCAAAACAGGCTCATTCGATTGTAAACTAAAGAGCTAGTGCCGTTTTTACTAGTTCAAGATGATCGGAGGGCAACTCTCCCCCCCCCCCGCCCATCAGTCCCCCAACCACAGCCACCCAACATTGTCAGATGGCCATTTTGTTCCGCGCAGTTTATGTCCTTATAGAAATTTTTTTTTCGTGGACACACCCCCACCACCCTCAGGGCAAGTGTGTAAGGCTATGCCCTGGGTGCATATAAGTTTTTATATGAGGCCTCGTAGAAAATGCAAAACATACACATTCGATTGTAAATTAAAGTGCTAGTGACATTTATAATAGTCAGAAGTGATTGGAGCGTAACTAGCCCCCCCCCCCCCCCCACATTTCACCAAACACATCCAATCAAAATTTTCAGATAGCCATTTTGTTCAGCGTAGTTGATTTCCAGAGAGAAACTATATTTTTGAGGAGGACACTCCCCCACAACCCTCAGGGCAAGGGTTTTAAGTTATGCCCTGGGGGCATATAAGGTTTTTATATAAGGCTGTGTCGTAGAAACAAAAAAAGAGGCTCCGTCGATTGGACATTAAAGGGCCGGTGCCCTTTTTCAGCGTCGAAAGTGATTGGAGTGTAACTAGCCCCCTCCCTCCCCACGCCCCACATTCCCCCCAACACATCTAATCAAAGTTTTCAGATAGCCATTTTGTTCAGCGTAGTTGCTTTCCAGATAGAAAATATATTTTGAGGAGGACACTCGCCCAAAATCCTCAGGGCAAGGGTTTTGAGTTATTCCCTGGGGGTATATAAGGTTTTTATAGAAGGCGTTGTCGTAGAAACTTCAAAAGAGGCTCATTTGATTTGAAATCAAAGGGCTAATGCCCTTTTTAATAGTCTAAAGTGATTGGAGTGTAACAAGCCCCCTCCCCCCCCCCCACGCCCATCATTTCCCCAAACACATCCAATCAAAATTTTCAGATAGCCATTTTGTTCAGCGTAGTTTATTTTCAAATAGAAAACATATTTTTGAGGGGGACACTCCCCCACAGTCTTCAGGGCAAGGGTTTTAAGTTATGCCCTGTAGGCATATAAGGTTTTTATAGAAGGCGTTGTCGTAGAAACTTCAAAACATGCTCATTCATTTGTAAATTAAAGAGCTTGTGCCCTTTTTAATAGTCGAAAGTTATTGAAGTACACCAAGCCGCCCCCCTCCCGACCCCCCTCATTTCCCCACACACAACCAATCAAAATTTTGATATAGCCAGTTCGTTCAGCATAGTTGATTTTCAGATAGGTAATATGTTTTTGAGGAGGAGACTCCCCCACAACCTTCAAGGCAAGGGTTTTAAGTTATGCCCTGGGAACATATAAGGTTATTATAGAAGGCGTTGTCGTAGAAACTTAAAAAAAGGTTCATTCCATTTTAAATTAAAAGGGCTAGTGCCCTTTTTAATAGTCAAAAGTTTTTGGAGGGCAACTAGCCCCCCCCACGCCCATCATTCCCCCAATCACATCCAATCAAAATTTTGAGAGATGCATTTTGTTCACAAGAGTTCATTTCAAGAGATAAAATTTTTTTTTGAGGAGGACAAACCCCCATAACCATCAGGGCAAGAGTTGTAAGCTATGACGTGGGGGTATATAAGCTTTTTCTATAAGGCAGAATTATAGAAACTTCAAAAAAAGCTCATACGATTGGAAATTCAAAGGGAGAGTGTCATTTTTAATATTCAAAAATGATTGGAGAGCAACTAATCGCCCTCTCACGCCCACTTGTTCCCCCCCGGCATCACAGAAAAATTTTTAAACAGTAAGGTTATTAAATGTCGGGTTTTGTTCTAGCCATTAAATCTTGGAGGATGACAACCCCCCCACAGTCCTCAAGGCACGAGTTGTAATTTAAGGATTCTCCGAATCCTTCCCATTATTTCTTATAGAAGGGAAGCTCTTATAAACTTTGGAGAGGTCTCATTTGACTGAAAATTGAATGTTCTTGTTCACTTTTTAATATTCAAAAGAGATTGGAGGGTGACTAGCCCCCCCCTCCTCCACGCCCTAATTGCATCAGGTAAAAATTTTGAGATAGACATTTTGTTAAAATAGTTCAAAGTTCTGATAACAAAAAACTCCGGTGTCGACACAGCCCACCAGAGCCCGGGGGTAGGCGTTGTAAGTTATTCCCTTGGGCATAACTTATTACAGGGGGGTTTTAACTTATGGGAAGGGGTTTTGTATGGGAAGAACACATAGGAAATCTATTATAATTATCCGATTATAAGGTTAAAATGCATACTCTGAGATAGATGTAGAATTGCTTTGGCACACAAAATCCTATTAAGGTCAATTCCAAACAGTCGTGATGCCTTTGTGTCAGCAAGTGAGATGGTCTAAACCCCCTTATTGGAGCCATTTTTTCAATCCATTCATTGTTGTCAATTGCTGTCCACAAGTTATGCAAGCTGTCTATTGTTCATATATAAAGGTTTTTATCAAAAAGTTAATCGTGTATAATTTTAAAAAAGCCTAATTCGATTTAAATTTAAAGTTATAGATCCTTTTTTTAAAGTAAATAATAATAGGACCTTAAGCACCCCCCCCCCCCAGGCTCTAATAACTTGAAACTTTTTCCTAATAAACACGAACAAAAATTAATTAAAAAAAACTGTCATAAAAATAAGTTTTTCAAAGAAAATTAAAGCCCATTTTGAACTTAAGCTCAGTGTATACAAATAAATTTTAAAATTCAAAGTCAAAATGACCAGAAATTATTATTAAAGAATAAATGAAACCCAAAACGAACAAAAATTAAACAAAAAATCATAGCAAAAAACATACAACAAGTAATAATATAAATGAATAAATAGATCTTAAAGCGAGTAATGTTTAGATTGAATATGAAAATCAAGTTTAAAACGAAAACAAATATTTTGCGATTAAAGTATAAATGCAATTTAACAAGAACAGAAATTAAATAACAATCAATGAGAACAAACATATAATATATATTAATGTAAATGAACAAACAAATCTTAAAACAAGTAAGACTTAAATTGAATATGTAAATCAAGTTTGAATCGAATAAAAATAAATACAAACAAGAGTTTGGGTATCGTCTCGCTGCAGAAGCCTAAAGCCTACTGCGTCATTGGCGCTTTGCTGAAAACGAATTATATTACAAATGTTTTCTTTTGTACTTAATATTGAAAATAAATATTAAAATTACAGTAAAATTTTGAACTGATGAGTTTTTAGCAATTAATATCATTATGCATCAAATATTCAGTTTAACTTATTAGTTCTTTTCAAGATTGGTCAAGACAAATATAGTTTCACTACAAGCAAAATTTGGATACTGCCCCCTTCTTTAACTGTAAAAACCTAAGGCCTTCTGCGTCATTGGTGCTTCACTGAAAACGAATTACTCGTATATTACAAATTTATTATTTTCCAGTTCTTACAGCATTGAAAAGGAAAATAAAATTACAGTGAAAAAAAAATCTTGAACTGATGGATCTTTCAACAATTAATATCATTATATATCTAATATTTAGTTTGATTTTGTTTATACTTTCTAAGACTGTGCAAGACTCATATAGTTTTGCCATTTTTTTTAACTCTGCCATTTTTTCTAACTAATCGTGTTTGTTGGTTATGAAAACGTTCTATGGCTTCTAGGCGTTTCTATTTGAGCGGAAAACTGCACCTCAAACTTTGTGGAACAAGCATTTTCTTGCATGAAACACCAAAATATAATAAAATGTCAAGTTTCGGAGTGTTCCATTACTCGCAAGCAAGTGCCATTGGTATTTTTCAATCCGCATGGTCAATTTAGGGGGTGGAGGGTAGGTTAATTCTCGTAGCAGCCCCATTCCGTCGTGGTATGATTCACACTTTCAACACCTGGCGTCCGGACTATCATATAATCTACCAAGCATACAACTATCCCAAATCAGTATCAATAAATAAATGAAACCCAAAACGAACAAATATTAAAATAAATATTAGATTAAAACTCAAAACGAGCATAAATTAATATGAGTAGGGTTGAAAACCCCTATGCTTTCTAAAAGCCAGAATATAATTTGTACTTTACTGAAAAAAAAATTCAAATGAGTTTACTGAAAAAAAATATGCATTGTCAATTTAATATACATATGCTGAAATTTATTCCCTAAAATCTTAATTAATGAAAGAATTGTTTTCAGTAAAGCGCCAATGACGCAATAGGTTTTAGGCTTCTGCAGTGAGGCGATACCCAAACTCTTGTTTGTAGTTCTTTTTATTCGATTCAAACTTGATTTGCATATTCAATATAAGTTTCACTCGTTTTAAGATTTATTTATTCATTTACATTAATATACATTGTATGTTTGTTCGCATTGATTGTTATTTAATTTCTGTTCGTTTTAAGTTTCATTTATACTTTAATAGCAAAATATTTGTTTTCGTTTTAAACTTGATTTTCATATTCAATCTAAACATTACTCGCTTTAAGATCTATTTATTCATTTATATTATTACTTTTTGTATGTTTTTTGCTATGATTGTTTGTTTAATTTCTGTTCGTTGTGGGTTTCATTTATTCTTTAATAGTAATTTCTGGTCGTGTTGATTTTTAATTTTAAAAGGTATTTTTATATACTGAGCTTAAGTTTAAAATGGCCTTTACTTTTCTTTGAAAAACTTATTTTTCGGAAAGTTTTTTTAATTAATTATAGTAAAGATCGAGTTGGGTATAATGTATTATTTTTTGTTGTTGTTTTTGTTTAGACCACGGCACTTCGTATCGAAGGAGTTGTCGTGGGAACTTCGAAAAGGGCTGATTTGATTGAAAATAGAAAGGGCTGATGCCCTTTCTAATAGTTAAAAGTGATCAGAGGGCAACTAATCCCCCTTCCATTCCCACCCACCCAATTTCCCAATTTGTTTAAAAAACTAAATTCTTCCTTAAGATAAAATAAAAATGCGCTCTAATAATGCCAAATCCCAAGTAGGCATATCAGCAGTATCCCAAGAACGACTGAGGGTATTTATGTTCAAACTTTTGGGGCTACTTCTTCTCTGAGAACTTAACCAAATCAGAATAGTGTAAGTGTATCAAAACTTTCAAAGAAAGTAAACAGATTTTTTTTTTTGCGAATTGTATCAAGTTTTCCATTTCAGGTCAACTAGAGGAGGTATGAAACTAAATCAAATAGCACTATTTGTGTCCAGATTTTTAAAAGGGTGTAGGTTGCTAAAAATTGCTGAAAATTTTTCTCCAGCATACAAATAGCAGGCCAAAGTATAAAGTCTTAAAAGAACTCCATTAAACAAAAAATGAGCAAAATTAAAATCAAATAATTTACCAAGCGTGAAACTACCACAAATCAGCATCGATAAATAAATGAAACCCAAAACGAACAGGAATTACAATAAATGACCCGAGTCAAACTCAAAACGAGCAGAAATTAACATAAGTTGGGCGCAAAATCCCTATGCCTTCCCAAGGACAAAACAAAACTTGCATTTTACTGAAAAAAATGCAAATGAATGTGCATTGTCAGTTTAATATACTGATATTTAGTAATCAAAATGTTAATATTATTTGATTTATTAAAGTTATAAAAGTAAAATCATTTATATTTTTTTCAGTAAAGTGCAAATTTTGTTCTGGCTTTGGGAAGGCATAGGGGTTTATTTGAGGGGTATTATTTGAAAAATTTTCTCACAAATTGGCTTGGAAATAATTAATCTTAAAAGGCTGCTTTAAGCAGCAAGGTAACAAACTATTTTTTAAATGACAGTAAGAAGTGTTGAGACATCTATTTTTTTCAGCATTGTTGAAAGATTAAGTGATTTTGGGCTAGGGCGAGGCCCCCCCCCCGAAGCCTCAGAGTGAGGGCTGTAAGTAAGGCGATTTGATCATTGTTTACATATAGTATATTTTACTGAGAAAAGGCATGAATGTTTGACTACAATACGAAAGGCATTAAGGCGAGTCTTTTAAGGAATGTTGAGGGAAGTGTTGAACTAAATCAAAGCATGTTATGTGTAAATGCGTTTTCAAAGAGGGCGTAGCTCAGGAATGACTGAGTATATTAATTTGGAACTTACAGGAAATGATAAGGGATAAAAATCAATTGACCAAAAAGGCAATATTTGCACACTACTACCACTACCACTACTATCAACAAAACTACTACTTCTGTAGCAGGTATTACTGAGGCTGAAAATCTTGAAATAAACATCTGACGGAACGTTTAGGGGAAAGTTGAACAAAATTAAAGCATATTGTGGGTATGCAGATTGCTTATACGAGAGTATCAGCAATATTTTGGAATGTCTTATCATATAAAAAGGAAACATCAGGGGTAGCATGAGTGGAAAATCTAGTTTATTGAAAAGCAAAATGTACCTGCTACTACTACTATTAATACTATGAATAATAATACACTTTTACTGCTAGCACTGTTCTGACTACTACCACAACTACTAAGATATAAGTACAATTTGGGCTTAGTGTACGATTCGGAAAATTGGACAGAATACTGAGGGGGAATTTGAACTAAATCAAAACACTACATATGCAGATTGTCAAAAGGGCGCATCTCAAGAATGGATTTGGGTATTAAGTTAGAGTTTTCGGAAAATACTTAAAGGGGAACACACATTGACAAAAAGGTAATACATGCATATCATTACTAACACTATTACCACTGCTACTTTTACTAATACTACTACTGCTGCTAAGCTACTCCAACTAATACTTCAATTGCATAAACTTGTAAGGCTTAGAGTATTAAGATGAAAAAAGCGTCAAAAGGAGATCGAACGTGCACATCAGCTATATTTTTGGAACGGCTTGCCAAGGTGAAACTTCTGGGGCATCATGAAATCAATGTTTAACTGAACATCTGGAAAGATGTTCATGCTACTACCGCTATTAATGCTATGACTACTACTGTTGCTATCACTACGAATACAAAACTAACACTACAACTACTTCGACCATCACTGAAACTGCCATGATACTAGTATTATTAAGGCTAAGTCTATGAAGGTAAAATTTGAGAGAACATTTGTGGCAGATTCCAACTAACAAAAGACACTATGTGCATTTAGATTATGAAAAGAGCGTATCTTAAAGTACCAAGGACACCAAAGTGAAAAAATATTTAGCCTTCTAGATCTATCCTAGGACTATTTATACCTGAATACACGAGTTTAATGCGAATTTTCTTTTAGTTGCAATAAGCAATATTAAGTTAGAATGTCTGCGAATATTTGTATTAACAATGTTGCCAACGGAAAAAATGGAAAACCTGTGAAACAGAAAAGAATTAGCGTAAACTAAATCCTATGAATCTGACAATGCTTTTCATTTGTGAAATTCAAATCTACAAAATCTGTTGATTCCTATATTAGTGAAATCTACCAAGTGAATAAATATGAGCTCATTAAGTTCAGAAAGTGACTATTCTGATTTGTCAGAAAATGTAGTTGATGGTGACCAAATGCTAGATGGTATTTAAGATACCATTTCAGGATATATGTTCCAGCCCCTTGTAACACCATGTAGCTTCTCTTTCTATCCAAGACTCCCCTGTAAATTTCTAGGTGGCGCTATAATTTAGCTAGGATGAAAGAGAAAATGTCCTTTGATGTCTTTCTTATTCTATTAATTAAAAAAAAAACTTTCTTAAAAATAATTTTTTAAAATAAAATTAAATGCAATTATAAACTTAGACTAAGCAGATAAAAATACATTTTAAAATTAAAACTAAAAACGACCAGAAATTAATATTAAAAAATAAATGAAACCCAAAACGAACAGAAATTAAATAAACAATCATATCAAAAAACATACACTAGTTAATAATATAAATGAATACATAGATCTTAAAGCGATTAATGCTTAGATTAAATATAAAATCAAGCTTAAAACGAAACAAAATATTTTTCTATCGAAGTATACATGAAACTCAAAACTAACAGAAATTAAAAAAACAATCAATGCAAACAAACATACAATAGATATAAATGTTAATGAATAAATAAATCTTAAAACGAGTGAAACTTAAATTAAATATGCAAATCAAGCTTGAAACGAACAAAAATCACTACAAACAAGAGTTTGGGTATCGCCTCCTTCTCTCACTGTGAAAGTCTAAAACCTACTGCGTCATTGGCGCTTCACTGAAAACTATATGTGTATTGAACAGTCTTGGAATGTAAAAATAAAATCAAACTGAATATTGGATACATAATATATTAATTGTTTAAAGATCCATCAGTTCTAAATTTTATTGCACTGTAATTCTATTTCCATTTTCAATGCTTTAAGAACTGGAAAAGAAAATATTTGGAATATAGTTCGTTTTCGGTGAAACACCAATCACACAGTAGTCTTTAGGTTTTCACAGTTGAGAAAGGGGACACTTTTAGGGGTCTTGAACAATTTTAGAAATATCAGTTGAAAGCTGATCAGTTCAAAATTTTACTGTAATTTTACTGTTTATTTTCAATATTAAGTACAAAAGAAAATATTTGTAATACAATTCGTTTTCAGGGAAGCGCCAAGGACGCAGTAGACTTTTGGTTTTTATTTACAGTTAAGGAAGGAGGCAGAACTCTTGTTTGTAGTGAAACTATATTCGTCTTGAACAACTTTAGAAAGAACTAAAATTAACTGAATATTTGATGGATAATGATATTAATTGCTGAAAGCTGATCAGTTCAAAATTTTACTATAATTATGATGTTTATTTTCAATATTAAGTACAAAAGACAATATTTGTAAAATAATTGGTTTTAAGTAAAGTAAAAGTGACGCAGTAGGTTTTAGATTTTTACAGTGATGAAAGGAGGTGATACTCAAACTCTTGTTTGTAGTGATTTTGTTTTTTTCAAGCTTGATTTGCATATTCAATTTAAGTTTCACTCGTTTTAAGATTTATTTATTCATTTACACTAATATCAATTGTAGGTTGAACCAGGGTAATTCCGGACACTTTGACCTTTTTTTGGGATTCAAAAAATTCCTCCAGCCAGCAGACTTGTAATCTCGCCGTAAAATCAGATTCGTATGAAAGTTCAGACTGTTAACTTTCATACAAGAGCTAGAAACTTCCGAAATTCGAACTATACAGGGGGTTGGTGACCTAATTTGAAATTTTTCCACGGTGTCCGGAATTAGCCACCAAAAAATGAGTCATTCCGGATGAGGTCAATATCTTTGTACCTGAAGGAGTAAAAAATTTTAGCTTTGGTTGGTGATATAGGCACCCAAGAATCTATATTTCTTCCAAATTTTATGCACCTACCTTCCGAACTAGCTATTCAGCTTTGCAGTCATGATTTTGTTTTTCTGCTTGATTTTGTTTGATTTTGTTAATGCAAAGAAAGTTGCATTAATGAAAGTTTGTTAATGCATCCTCTCCTCTCGGTGACATAAAAATCTTTTTCACTTAATTTCAAACTTTAAAGTCACCTACACTAATTTAAAAACATCTTTTATTTTTTGATTTTTGGATTTGGGTAGCCAAACATAATTGACGAAGACAAGGTATACTACAAAAATTCAAAACCACAAAAAAATACCATTCCCGGTTTTGCAGGGTGCCCTTCCACCATAGGGCACCCCTTTCACCGTGGAAATACATTAATAAGACACAAATATTTTTCATAAGACCTTGTTCTCAATCAATTATACTTTATACATCTATACATCAGTAACTATGGCTTCACCCTTAGCCCTGAACTTTTTCCCAGTGCATATTTCGCGCTTAGTTTAGTTCCTGAACTTCCTACTAGCGTATCCTTTGCATCTAGCTAGGCTGTACTCGAAATGTTTTCCTGAAATTTAGTCGAAGTCCCTTTCTATTGCTTTCTTACTGTAGGTATGTGTAGTGCTGCTACACCCTTCTCTAGTCTTTCGATGTTTTTCTTCCATTGGGTTTTCTTAGTCTACCTACTCGGTGGACCATCTTAAACAAAAGAGCAGGGATGCTGCCGAAGATTGTTCTTTTCGGCCAACCATCTAGGGCTAAACGGAAAGCAGGTCGTCCTGCTTTCTTTGGATTCTCACGATAATTTGATAATAAAGTGATTATACCACCACGAGCCAGCATTTAAATAGTCTTCTGAAGGACTGGGGGACCTGAAAGCCTGGACATTAATCTCCTGTAACTAAAGAATCCATCTGCTAACTTCCTTGAAATTGTTATATAAAAAATAAGTTAAAAATAATAAAAACGACGACTTGAAATACTGATAAAAGCAAGTTTAAAAGCAAAACACAGAGGACCTCGGTGATCACTACTTTTTTCCATTGCTTTTTTTCATTTCCTTGTGGCGTTTCACCATTTAACGAGGCTCGCTTATAGTGAGGAGTCCAGTGCCTTTCAGAGCGAGGGACCCTCCCGAGATAAATTCTTCTGCAACGTCTGTGATGCATCGTTCTTGGGCCAGCTAAACTCGTACGTCGCTGCTGAGTCAAGCTTTAGGAACTTCATCCTAACGACCCCTTTATCAACAAAGTCAACAATTCTGCCAAAATAAGGTGAGTCGTCGTAATACACAGCATAATAATGGTCAAGCTTCGTTTCAATCTTTTTCTTGCTAGGGCCAGGCTGATAGAGGTCATCAAGAACACACATCTCTTCAAGAGAAAGATCATCATCGGTGTCAGCGTACGGTATCTCGGACTCGCTTTCGGTGTCAGACAAGGGAACTGGGGAGTGTGCTTCTCGTGAGAGCTTCATCTTTTTGCTTTTGGCACCAGAGGTCTGGGTATCACCGGTTTCTTTCGCTTTGGTTTTCTTCTGTCTACCTTTTCCTTTTCCTCCTGGTGCTTCTAGAGTTGCTCTAAATACACCTTAGAAGTGATCACTTCCGCAGCTTTCTGAGTGATCTTTTTCCACTGCCCTGGTTCACTTCTCGGTTCTTTTCTTACACTCTCTAACAGGAGCTCTTCAAAGGTCTTCTTCATTGGAGTTGGTGGTTTCTTCTCAGGGGAAGAAATGTTGATGTTGACGGTTAGATTTTCACTTTCTCTGTCGACTCTAAGACTAATCCTATCGGCTGTTGACTTCTCTGCTGGTTTCTTTGCTTGTTCTCTTTTCTTTCCTTCAAGAAAGGCATCGTAAGCCCTGAATTTCTGCGGGCCAAACCGCTCTCTGTTGATTTTCGCACGGTTGGCTCTCTCTGGTACGCTAGGATCATAGACTCCAGTTGATGCAAACGCCATCTGGATTAGAACTGGATCAGCTTGTTTCCAAATTTCACTTATCATCTTGACAAAATCTGCTTTCGGTAGCTTTTCTCCAACATTTTTCCTTGCCCATTTGGTTAGCCTTTGGTCATACGTGGTTTTGAAAGCCTTGAAAACGCCAACGTCTAAAGCTTGAAGCATTTGTGTCGTATGGGGTGGCAGCTTCAGAATCGTGATGTTTTCGTTCATTACAGGCTGCACAACTTGCAGCGACAAATGAGAGCCATGACCGCAAACAAGAAGCAGAACTGGACGTTCTTGCCCAATGCTAGGAATGAACTGGCCTTTGAACCAGTTGTAGAACACGTCAGCCGTCATCCAACTCCTTTCTGCGGCAGCATATGAAGTGTCAGGCAAAGCATCATCGGATGTCTTAGTGGACCACACAGATTTGCCTTTGATATGATCAGGGGGGAAAAATTGCCCCTGCAGCGTTGATGCAACCGAGAACTGTTGTGTTTTCTCTCCCTGTTCCAGCAGTTCGGCGGAAACTTGGCGAGTTCTTCTGTCCCACAACTTTGGTTCTCGAAGGATCAGTACAGAAGCTCGTCTCGTCCAGGTTGTACACCAAGTGGGGCTTATCGAGGAGTTCAAGTTCATTCAACGTCTCTGAGAGAACATAAAAAAATCCGTAGATCAAGAACGGATTTTCGGCGTTGTATCTTGAATTCTCTTTGGTTTCAGGCTTCTTGAGACTAAGGTTGTGTCGTTGTTTGAAGTATTTCCACCAGTCCCAACCAAGAACACCGTCTTTGAAAGTGGTTTTCATATTGTTCACCTTCACATATTCGCCTACAAGAGCGACTATATCGGTTCGGGATAGTCCAACAACCCACTTGTCCATGGTTTTGATGCACTTTGCGAGTGTCACTTCTTCATCTAAATCCAGTTATGTAGGTCTACTTGCTCCAACTTTCGACGATGTCGCAGTCAAATGGTCCGAAATCGTCGACTTTGGAATCCCATTCTCCGCTGCTGCGAGTCTGATTATCAAGCAAACCCATTTTAACCTCTGCCAACGCCTTGTCCAGATCTTCTCGGCTTTACTGTGTCCTCGGCATCTGAAAGTTAAAGCCAGGGTAAGTAAAAGGTATAAGAAGAAAAGTTGTTTGCACTGAAAGAAACCATAACTAAGGAAAATTGCTGATAATCGGCCCTGAAAAAAACTATTTTTCCTGAAAATAGGTCGGTAAACTCATGCTACATTGCTAGAAACTCGAGAATATCTGATAGAACGCAGTTCCAGGAGGCAGAGGTCAAAATTCGATGAAAAGGAATTGATTGCATCACATTTTCCCACGTCCGGAAATACCCCTCTGTGTCCGGAATTACGGCCTCACCATCTGTCTGGAATTACCCTGTTGGGGGTCAGAAAATGGGTAATTCCGGACACCCACCCTACAGCAAAACCGTTAGAGATAAAAATCTGCAAAAAATCACACTACTGCCCTAATTAAAACCCTTTTGAATGGTAAAACAACAAAACCCGTAGGTTACACCGTTCACCAGCAAATCCAAAAAAACTGACACCATACGTACTTTTTCATCGAAGTTTCTCCGACCGACTCCGGTTCAAGACTGACTGTCTCCAGTCCCTCCACCACCTGCTGGCTGTTGTCAATCGGATATAGTGAGTCATAAACTAGAGTCTTGGCACTACCTCTGTGATTTTTTCAAAACAAATCTAACGAGGGGTTAGCAAGATAAAGGGGGGTGTCCGGAATTACCCACTGTCCGGAATTACCCTGGTTCACCCTATGTTTGTTTGCATTGATTGTTTATCTAATTTCTGTTCGTTTTGAGTTTCATTTATACTTCGATAGTAAGTTTTTTTTTTTCGTTTTAAGCTTGATTTTATATCAAGGAGGCACACTTGTGCCTCTATAAAGAGGCGACCCACCACAATGTTAAGCGATTTCAGGTCCTAGAGGTCGCAGAGAGACGGCGGTAATCGCATTTTGTAGCCCAAGCTCAAACTAAGAAACTTGCAAAATTTCATCCTCCTCCGACTTTATCTTCATGGGGTAAACTGGGCCGGAAGTTTGGACCCTCCCACCACAGCCCCCTTTAACGTTGTCCGATTGGGCTGAAATTTAGAGGTTAAGCTTTCCTAGGGCCCGGGAGCTTATCCTCGAAATTTCAGATTAATCCGATCACTCCTTCCCTGTTTTCAAAAAAACAAATATAGCCACTTAAAATTCATTTCTTTTTTTTTCTTAGCCACGCCTACAGGCCACAGTTGGCAACAGATCCGGTTGAATGAGGACTCATTCGAAGCAGAATTCGACCTGTTAGGGCCTTTTTATATTTTCAGACATAAAAAATTATCCCCTTAATTTAAATTTACTACAATCCTTTGTTTCCTTTATTCGCCGATGTTAATTTTTCCCTCCACAACCCCCCCCTTTAACGGTGTCTGGTCGGGCTGTAATTTAAACGATAAGCGTTACTGGGGTCTGGGAGATTATCCTCGAAACTTTAGATCAATCTGATCACTCCGTCCCTGTTTTCCAAAAAACAAATATCCAGATTTTTGAGAATTTGCTTGCGTCGAAAATAGCTTCTATATGCTAAACAACAATCACTCTTGTGTTTGTACAGTCCAGCGGTTGTTACTCCGGACTTTCAGGCGGAAATCCCGGGTTCGATTCACCATCAGAGCAACTTTTTAATATACTTTGAAAAGAAACTCAGTTTCTTTTTTAAATTATTTGAAAAAAATTACGTTTTCTAAAGAGTTAAAGAGGCTGAGTTACAAGGTCGACCCTTAAAACGTACAGGGATTAGGAGGCACAGTTGGGGGGCTGTTAAAGAGGCTGAGTCACAAGTTCGAACCTTAAAACGTACAGGGATTAGGAGGCACCCTGTACGACGTGATTTGAGTATTCAGGAATTAAAAGCCTTAACACAAGAATGTTCAAGAGCGGGGGGTTTGGGGGCGGCAGCCCCCAACTTTAACTCCTGACACGATCAGCTAACAGTTAGTCAAGCAATAATAAGTAATAAACTGTACAAAAACGTGCAGAAATTATTTGAAAAAAACTACGTTTTCTAAAGAGTTAAAGAGGCTGAGTTACAAGGTCGAACCTTAAAACGTACAGGGATTAGGAGGCACAGTTGAGGGGCTACCACCCCCAAAACCCCCGCTTTCGCAGCCTTTAAATATAAAAAAAAATTCTTTAAACTGAAAGTAAGGAGCGACATTAAAACTTAAAACGAACAGAAATTATTCCGTATATGAAAGGGGCTGTGCCCTCCTCAACGCCTCACTCTTTACGCTAAAGTTTTTATTGTTTAAAAAAAGAGTTGTGAGAAAGTCAAACTTTAGCGTAAAGAGCGAGGCGTTGAGGAGGGCACAGCCTCTTTCATATACGGAATAATTTCTGTTCGTTTTAAGTTTTAATGTCGCTCCTTACTTTCAGTTTAAAGAATTTTTTTTTATATTTAAAGGCTGCGAAAGCGGGGGGTTTGGGGGGTGGTAGCCCCCCAACTGTGCCTCCTAATCCCTGTACGTTTTAAGGTTCGACCTTGTAACTCAGCCTCTTTAACTCTTTAGAAAACGTAGTTTTTTTCAAATAATTCAATCTAAGCATTACTCGCGTTAAGGTCTATTTATTCATTTGTATTATTACTTGTTGTATGTTTTTTGCTATGATTATTCATTTAATTTCTGTTCATTTTGGGTTTCATTTATTCTTTAACAGTAATTTCTGGTCGCTTTGAATTTGAATTTTAAAAGATATTTTTATATGCTGAGCTTAATCTTAAAAATGTCTTTAATTTTCTTTCAAAAACTTATTTTTGGAAAGTTTTTTCTTAATTAATTTTTGTTAGTTTTTGATTGTAAAAAGTTCCAAGTTTTAAAAAATTCCTTATTTCAAAATCAAACTTTTTTTAAAAATCAAATCTTCATCAAAGTATCAAAACTGGTATCAACGTAACAATATCAAAGTGAAAAAATACGTTTGTGTCAACATCGGAGTTTTTATAATCTAATGTTTGAACTATTTTTAACAAAATGGATATCTCAAAAACTTTTATCATATATCGAACAGGATGCCCTTTGAAAAAGTGGGGCGTGGGCTAGTTGCCTACTGTTCATTTTTGACTCTTAAAAAAGAACTAGATGTATCAACTTCCGATCAAATGAGCCCCCTCCAAAGTTGATACGACCAACCCTTCCACAAAAATCTTATATTCCCATAATAGGCACCTTACATAAGTTACAATCCTTGCCCCAGGGGCTATGTTGAATGTCCCAACCCCTAAGTTATAGTAATTTGAATTTTGGACTATTTTGAACAAAATGGCTATTTCAAAATTTTTATAAGATAGATTTGGGCGGGGAGACACAAAGGGGGGCATGTTACTTTTTGATCACATTCGATTTTGAAAAGGGCCATAATAAATTTCCTTTTCCGGTTGAATGAGCTTCCTCCAAAGTATATACGACCACACTTTCCATAGAAACTTTGTATGTTAACGATGGCCAACTAATATAACTTACAGCCCTTTCCCCCAGGACTGGGGGGATTCAAACCCGGACCGTAGCTGTTTGACATTTGGATGATCTGGAACAAAATGGCTAACTCCAAATTTGAATTGGACGCATTTAAAGAAAAATGGCGTGGAGGGGGGTTGCTTACTGTCCAATTATTCTTGACTTTTTCGATTTAAATCGAATGAGCCTTTTCCAAAGTCTATACGATGACCTCTTTGATAAAAACCTTATATATGAACAATGTACAGAATGCATAAATCACAGCCTGTGCCCTGGGGGCTGTAGGAGGTTTTATCATCCCCCAAGGAATAGTTATTTTAATAACTTAAACTTTTTACTATTTTTGACTTAATAGTCGTCTACACTCTTTGATGCGCTGCTGTTGGGAGCATGTGGGTGTGAAGAGGGGTGGGGGGCTTGATGCCCTACAATTACATTTTACTCTTAAAAAGGGCATTAGAAATTATTAGTTCAAATTTAATGAACCCCTCCGAAGCTTATAACCCCACTCCAAGCATATAAAGCCCCCTGTAAGGGAAAATAATAAAAAAAAAATTGAAGGTATATAAGAGAGATTCAGTCTTTTATGTTTGCACCTTTTGTCTTTATGTTTATAAGATAGCTAGTTTTAATTTCTGCTCGTTTGGGGTTTCGTTTATTCTTTAACAGTAATTTCTGGTCTTTTTAAGTTTTAACTTTAATAGGAATTAATTTCTGTTTGACCCGAGTTCAATATGGCTCTTTACTTTTCTTAGAAAACTTCTTGTATGGCAGTTTTTTTAAATTAATAATAATAAGAAAACACTGAAGCCTTTTGGCCTTTGCTATAGACAATTGAAGTGCATGCCTCTAATAAATCATACGTGATTTATTGACACAACAATGAATGGATCGAAAAAAAGCTTCGAAAATGGGTGGCTAAACCATTTCATTGTAGACTCCGAGATATATCAGGACTGATTTGATTTTACCTTTATCAGATTTTGTGTGCCACAACAATTTTGTATCTATCGTAAAGTATGTATTTTAACCTTATTTTACGTATGGCAGTAATTTTAAGTATTTTAACATTTTCAGTGTGAGAAAATTTCTGAGAGTAATTCGATAGCCAATTCTTTATCTACTTTCAATTAGGATATTTTGATGTGTCTTAACGACCCCTCGAAATTTCTTGAAACTTTTAACGTTCTTCCTATACAAAACTTTACCTTATTGAAGTCTTTGGGGGGGGGGGCGGTAAATTGTTGGCAGTTCATATTATTGAATTACAAATGAAGTGAACATACCACTCGATGCCTTTTTTGCTCGATACTCTTTACGAATATAATAATCACTGCTATCGGAAATTCAAATTTACCCACTCTCACCCCCCGAATGTGCAAATTCGTCTTCAGTGAAGTGCCAATGACGCAGTAGGCTTTTGGTTTTATTTAGTCAAGGAAGGAGGCAGTACCTAAACTCTTGTTTGTAGTGAAACTATATTCGTCTTGAACAAATTAGAAAGAACTAATAAATTAAACTGAATATTTGATGTATAATGATATTAATTGCCGCTGATCAGTTCAAAATTTTACTATAATTTTAATGTTTACTTTCAATTTTAAGTAAAAAAGAAACTATCTGAAATAAAATTTGTTTTCAGTAAAGCGCCAATGACGCAGTAAGTTTTAAACTTTTACAGTTAGAGAAGGAGGCGATACCAAAACTCTTGTTTGTAGTGATTTTTGTTCGTTTCAAGCTTGATTTGCATATTCAATTTAAGTTTCACTCGTTTAAAGATTTACAAAGTTTCACTATCTCAAATATTTTATAAGATGCAATGGCTAGCTCAGATTTTCTATCATATATATTAGAGGAAAAACGGCCTGGGGGAGGGGGCTAGGTACCCTTCGATCAATTTTGACTCATTATAAGGGCGCTAAAACTTTCGATTTCCAATTAAATGAACATGCTTAATTTTATACGACTCTCTCTATATGAAGTGCCTCTGGGAAAAAAAAAATAAATGGAGTGCGGGGGAGGCTAGCTACCCTCTAATCACTTTTTACTCTCAAAAATTGAATTACAACTTTCAATTCCCAATTAAATGAGCCCTCTATGAAGTTTATACGAGCATCCCTTCCATAGCAACCATATATGCCCCCAGGGCATAACTTACAACGCCTCCCCCTGGGCCTTGGGGGGCTGTGTCGACACTGGATTATGTGGTATCTGAACTTCGACCTACTTTTAACACATTGGCTCTCTCACCAAGTGTCTCTGCTCCCTTGAGGACGTGGGGGGGGGGGCTAGTTGCCCTTTTATATCTTTTTACTATTAAAAAGTGAAAAAGAAATTTAAATTTACAATCATATGAGCCCTCTGATGTTTCTACGAGCATCCCTTCCAAAACAACCATATATGCACCCAGAGCATTGCTTGCAACGCCTGCCTCCAGGCCCTGGGGGGCTTGCGTCGACACAGGAGTTTTTCTTATCTGACCGTTGAACTATTTTTAATGAAATGGCTGTTTTATCGCATAGCCTTGGGGAAAAAAGGGTGTGTGGGGGGAGCTAGTTGCCCTTGGATATCTTTTGATTCTTAGAAAGTGAACTAGAACTTTCAATTTACAATCAAATGAGCCCTTTCTGAACTTTAAACGAGCATCCCTTTTATAAGAACCATATACACCCCTACCCCCAGGACCCTGGGGGGGGGTGGTGTTGACACCGTAGTTTTTGTTATCTAATTTTTTAACAATTTTAAAAAACTGGATATATCAAAATTTGTAGCAGATAGGTTTGGGGAAAACGGCGTGGAGAGGGGGGGGGCTAGTTGCCCTTAAAGCTCTTGACTCTTGAAAAGTAAACTAGAACTTTCGATTTCCAATCAAATAAGCCCTCTATGAAGTTTATACGAGCATCCCTTTCAAAAGAACCATACATGCCTTTAGGGCATAGCTTAGAACGCCTTCCCCGGGGCCCTGGGGGGTTGTATTGACACCAGAGTTTTTCTTATCCGACCATTGAACTATTTTTTTTTAACAAATGGTATATCTCGAAATGTTCATTCACGGGGTGTGGAAAAAGAAAGCAGGGGGGGCTAGTTGCCCTTAGATCTCTTTTAACTATTAAAAGGTGAACTAAAATTTTCAATTTCAAATCAAATGAGCCCTCTCAAGTTTGAACGAGCAACCCTTCCATAAAAACCATATATGCCCAAGGGCATATCTTAGAGCGCTTGCCCCCAGGCCCTGGGGGGTTGTGTCAACACCTGAGGTTTTGTTGTCTTACTTTAGAATAATTTTTAACTTAAAAGCTATCTAAAAATTTATAGCGTATGCATGCGTGTACAAGGGGCTGGGGGGGGGCTAGTTGCCCTCCAATCTCTTTTGACTCTTAAAAGCTGAACTAAAACTTTCAATTTCCAATCACATGAGCCCTCTCTGAAGTTTTTGCAAGCATGCCTTCCGTAAGAACTATATATTCCCCCAGGACATAACTTACAACGCCTGCCCTCGGGCCCTGTTTCGACCCCGGAGCTTTCCTTAGATGGTCTTGAACTACTTAAAAAAAATAGCTATCTCAAAGATGTTATCAGATAGGGTTGAGAAAAAAGGGCGTGGATTGGGGCGGGGCGCTAGGTGCCTTCAATTTCTTTTGACTCTTAAAAAGTGAACTAGAACTTTCAATTTCCAATCGAATGAGCCCTCTTTGAAGTTTATTCGAGCATCCCTTCCAATAAAACAAGCTAGTACCCCAGAGCATACCTTAACCTGCCGGCCCCCAGACCCTGGGGGGTTTTGTCGACGCTGGGGTTTGCGTTTTATTATCTCTTAATTATTTCTAACAAAATAGCTATCTGAAAATTTTAGTAGAGGCATTTGCGAATAAAGGGCGTGGGGGGGGGGGAAGCGGCGGACTCCCCGATATCTTTTGACGCTTAAAAAGTTAACTAGAACTTTTAATGTCAGATCGAATTTGCCCTCTGAAGTTTATACGAGCATACCTTCCATAAGAACTATATATGCCCCCAGGGCATAACTTATAACCCTTGCCCTGAAAACTGTGGGGGGAGTGTCCCGCTAAAAGATATAATTTTCAGAACTTTCAACTACGTTGAACAAAATAGCTATCTCAAAATGTTGATTGGATGTGTTTGGGGAACTGGTGGGCGTGGGAGGGGTGTTAGTTGCCTTCCAATCTTTCGACTATTAAAAGGGACACTACCCATTTAAATTGCCAATCAAATTGGCCCTTTTCGCAGTTTCTTACGACAACGCTTTCTATAAAAACCATATATGCACCCCGGGCCTAACATAAACCCTTGGACCTGAGGGCTGTGGGGGGGGGGGTGTCCTACTCAAAGATCTAATTTCCAGAACTTTTCACTACGCTTAACTGCGTTGAACAAAATGGCAATCTCCAACTTTTGATTGGATGTGTTTGGGGAAAAGGTGAGCGTAAGAGGGAGGTGAGTTGCCCTCCGATAACTTTCGACTATTAAAAAGAGCACTAGTCCTTTGAATTTCCAATCGAATGAGCCCTTTTTGAAGTTCCTATGACGAAGCTTTCTATGAAAAGATAATATGCCCCAAGGGCATAACTTACAACCCTTGCCCTGAGGGCTGTAGGGGAGTGTCCTCAAAAACATAATTTCTATCTGGAAATATACTACGTCGAACAAAACGGCTATCTCAAATTTTTGATTGGATATGGTTGAGAAAATGGTGGGCGTGGAAGGGGTGTTAGTTGCCTTCCAATAACTTTTGACCCTTAAAAAGGGCACTAGAACTCTCGATTTCCAATCGAACGAGCCCGTTTTGAAGTTTATACGACAACCCCCTCCATATGAAGTGCCTCTGGAAAAAAAAAATATTAGAGCCGTAGGGCCTTTACTATAGGCAACGGTATAGCGTTGCCTCTGATTTCATAATTCAATAATTGCATCAGGGGTTAGTTGCCTCTTGAGCCCTTAAAAGGGCCCGAGTAAAGTCCATGGTAAATTTTAAGTAGGCCATAAAATTTATATAAGACGAAATTTAAAAAAAAAATTTATTCTTTTTTAATTTTATTTAAATAATTAATATTAAATAAATTCAGGGCCACGTGAATGGCTAAAGATGCAATTAGAAGCAATTATTGAATTATGAAAGAGCATAAAAAAGGCATCAAATATTGTTTTCACTTTCATCGAACCTAAATTATAGCGCCATCTAGAAATTTGCTGACTCCCCCTCCGTAAGTCAAACATATAGCCAGAATTGTAAATCTAAACTAGATTTTTGGTAAATAGCCTAGACTTCAACAAAATTTAGCTTTTGAGCAGTATTAGGTCATGATTATTTTTCATGCTCTTTCATAATTCAATAATCATTTGTGGGGGACTCTTCCTTTTGACCCCTTAAAGGGGTTAAAAGAGCTCAAAACAGCCCATTGTAACCTAGTAACACAAAACTTAACAAGGTGAGATTGAATATATCAAAGCTTGGAGCATTACTTCTCACATCTGTGTAAAAAAATAGATGCATAATTGAAGCTTTGTTCATTTTCATCTTACATTTAATGGGTATTTTTATTTATATATGTGTCTTGTTTGTTCTCCACTACAATATTTTTTGTCTAATTTTTAAATTGATAATTGATATGTGTTTTTAAAAATGACCATTAAAATGTATTCTTTGAGGCATGAGGCCCCACCTACAAAATGATCAACCACTCTTTCATAATTGCTAAAATTATCTTATACATC